>NC_057743.1:38964905-39037990 GCF_004010195.1 Chiloscyllium plagiosum | reverse complement strand
GTGGGAATGGGACTGGGAATGGGGGGTTGGTGAGCGCGAATGGAAGTGGGAGTGTGGGGGGTGCATGGGAATGGGAGTGGGAGTGGGAATGGGAGTGGTGGTGGGTGAGTGAAAAATCAGAAGGTTAGCCCCTCTGCCAAAATTTTTAAAAAATCATTCATGGAGCGAGGGCATCGTTGGCTAAGCCAGCTTTCATTGCCCATCCCTAATTGCTAAGAGTCAACCACATTGCTGTGGGCCTGGAGTCCCACACAGACCAGACAATTTCCTTCCCCAAAGTGCATGAGTAAACCAGATGGGTGTTTTCCAACAATTGACGATGGATTCATGGCCATCATTAGGTTTGTAATTCCAAGTTTTTACTGTGGCAGGATCCTTAATCTGGGTCCCCAGAATGTTACCTGGATTTCTGGATTAACAGGCCAGTGATAATACCATTAGGCCATCACGTCCCCACAATCTGACTCTGTTTGTGAGGAGGAGTCATTTGTCTGCCCTCTCATCAGGGCATGAAGGCGAAGGAGACAAGTCATTGAGGAAAACCTCCCAGTTCCCAGCCACTCGCACCATCCAGTGTAACTCTAAGATATACACATGTTGGATTCCAACTGCCTAGTTAAAGCTATAAATTACTATTTGATAGCTGTACCTTTTTGGCCAAGAATAGGCAGCTAATGTTCTCACAGTCTTTCTGCTCTGTGCTGTAAACTGTCTTTTCCAATTCCCAGTGAAATCTAGTAATTGAATCGAATAACAGTATTTTACAAATCTTTTCATTGAAGGTAAAAGGATACCAACGACATTTCTGAAGGATGCACATTCTAATATTTCAGTATCAATTCCTGTTCAGTCAATTTCCTGAAAAGTGAGTAAAATGGATGGTGAGGAGGTTATACAAACACATAAAGAATACACACAGACCCTTTGACAAGTGGCTATGTACAGTATGTGTAAGAAAACCCCCTGTCTGCGTCTGCACAGTGCATACAGGACCAGATAGAAATTTACTCGTGAAAGTCAGTATTTGTAAAACGTGGACAGGTGAAACAAAAGAGATGCTGCTTCTCAACGATTACTCAGCTTTTCTATTCAATAGTGTCAAAGGCTAATAAATATTTCAAACTAATGTGTATCAATGCAGCTTCTGTCCTATTTGGCGTCTGTTCTGTCAGCTTTCAAGCAAGGACAGGTGTAGAGGATGAAAAGGGATTTCATTTCTAACCAGCTTTTCGTGACACTAAGAAAATCTGAGACAATAAAACGCCAATCCCCATACTTTTGGACAATAATCAATTTTGTAACAAATCATATCCTTACATTTAAGCTAAGGTTGAGGAACATAGACTGGCATCTTTCTTGTTAGATTCTCCTGGCAACACAAAATAAATATGATAAAATTATTATTTAATTAAAAAGTGTGAATGATGAAGCAGGACTGAGTGCTGGTTACAGCTCCTCATGCTCGTGCTTACACACATAAACACAATTTATCACCCAGGATCACTTTAAGGCCCCCCTTGTGCTGATGACCATTATTTTTCTATATTCTTTTTTTCATATTGTTAAAAAGACAGACCACAGATTAACTGCCATTCTAATGCTACTGTAATGTAATACCATACAAAGCTTATTAATCGTGAAGAAATAACCCTGCTGAATCAACAGTATGTATTTAATACACTCAATGTCATTGGCAAGGGGGTGAGTTGATTTAAAAATTTGAGGAACTGTTTAAGACGGTGGTGCTGAATTCACTTGTTTAAGGATTCTACTGAAATCGCGTTTGGGTTGGGAAGCAGCTCAGTGTGAGATTTCTTGAGCTTTCTAAGTTCTAGTCCATGTGTCAGGATACAGTTCTGCCTCTTGGTGCATGTGAATTCAGAAAACATGTTGATTTAATCTGTTCATCATCATATTATTGAAACACTCATACAGCTATTCTGCTAATTATCCTTCAAGTTCTAGAACATAAAACAGTACAGCACAGGAACAGACTCTTCAGCCCACCGTGTCTGTGCCAACCATGATGCCATTATAAATAATCCCATCTGCCTGCACATGGTCCGTATTCCTCTATTCTACACCTGCTCACGTGTCTGTCTAAAAGTCTCTTAAATGTTGTTATCCTATCTGCTTCTCCCAGCCTCTCTGGCAGCACATTCCAGGCACCTGCCACCCTCTATGTAATAAACTTGCCATGTACATCTCTTTTAAACTTTCCCCTTCTTACCTTAAACCTTGTATTTGACATTCCCACACTGGGAAAAAGACTCTGACTATCAACCTTATCCATGCCTCACATAATTTTATATAATTTTATCAGGTCACCCCTCAGGTTCCAACACTTTAACGGAAACAATCCACATTTGTCCAGCCCCTCCCTATAGCTAATACACGACAATTCAGGCAACATCCTGGTAAACCTTTTATACACCCTCTCCAGAGTCTCCATATCCTTCCTGTAGTGTGGCAGCCAGAACTACACACAACCCTCCAAATGTGGCCTAAGTAAAGTCATATACAGCTGCAACATGATTTGCCAATTTTTATACTCAATATCCCGACCAATGAAGGCAAGTGTGCCATATATTTTCATCATTACCTTATCCACTTGTATGGCCACTTCCAGGTAGCTATGGACTTGCACTCCAAGATCCCTCTATATATCCTTCTGTTTTATTATTTTATGCTTCATTTTATTCATACTTACCATAACAAAAAGCACAAAAAAAGGAAAAGATATTGACTGACTAGTAAGTACTCCAGACATTGTTACATAAGAATTATTTAGCAGGCTTTGATGGAATGCATGAGATAAGGGGGCATTTGGCTCAGTGAAATTTCCTAATATGCAAGGAATCTTTATCTTCAAGTTTTTAAACAAGGCAGGAGTCTGTAAAGAAAGTAGAATGACATTGGCAATACAAAGCATTAAAGGATTGATGAGTGCTGTGTGTCACAAGGTCAAGCATTTGAGGAAGATGATTCAATCATTTACTGCATCCGCTGCACCTGATGTGGCCTCCTCTACATTGGGGAGACAGGCGGCCTACTTGCGGAACGTTTCAGAGAACACCTCTGGGACACCCGCACCAACCAACCCAACCGCCCCGTGGTTGAACACTTTAACTCCCCCTCCCACTCCGTCAAGGACATCAGGTCCTTGGCCTCCTCCATCGCGAGACCATGGCAACACGACGCCTGGAGGAAGAGCGCCTCATCCTACCTTTTATCTTAGCCTGCTTGGCACACCTTCCTCATTCCTGAAGAAGGGCTTATGCCCGAAACGTCGATTCCCCTGCTCCTTGGATGCTGCCTGACCTGCTGCGCTTTTCCAGCACCACCTTCTCAACTCTGATCTCTAGCATCTGCAGTCCTCACTTTCTCCGTATAGTGAGGTGGTTTGAATCTGGAATATAGTGTCTGCAAATGTGGGGCAAGGCAAGGCAATTATGCCTTCCAATGGGACATGGATCACTATGTGAAGAGGGAAAATGTATAGGACCACAGAGGAAAGGTAGGGCAGTGGGACTGGATGAGTATTTCTTGCAGAGAGCCAGCAGAGAAATGATGGACCAGAAAGTCTTCAGTTTGTGCTGTAACCATTAATGATTCGAACAGATGTTTATTTATGCATGAGGAACAATCAAACATTTTGTTTGGCTTTTACCAATGTGACCTGTACACCCCTCATTTACCTCCCTTAGGAGTTAAAGACCCCAAATCATTCCTTGTACCTCTGTCCTCTGCTGCTTGGCTTCCCTCATGGTTAGTGTCTGAGTTGATTTTGTGCTTCCACATTCACCCCCAAGGAAGAAAAGGGAAAGCAAAGATCTTAGTACCTTATACTGTTAGTTAATTAAGCTCTTCTTAACCATAATATTTACATTGCACTGAACTGAATGGTTTTGTCTCTGACTTGCTTCACTTCAGAGGGATTGGAAATGAAGTGGGCGTCATATTGGCACTCGTTAGCAAAGTACACAGGACAGAGCCTGAATTCCACACCTTCCATTGTGCACCTGAGTTGATAAAAGTCCTGCTTCGTTTTGATTAAACCTTCGAAGAAGCAACTTACTGGCTCTCCTGAAAGACACGAGTCTCATTAATGTTAATAGCTTCTTGAAATCACTGCTTTGTGACTGTAAAATACCTAATCCCTACTGGAAAGAGATATTAACTACATTATCCACAAAAGAGTCCATAAAGTGAAAGTGGGAAACTGCTAATGAAAAATATTGTAATATTGGAATATTACAGCGCCTCTCACATGAGGAAGCTCTCTTTCAAGTCACCTCAGTTATCCATGACCTTCCACACCGAGAGCTTGCTATTATAAGAATATTTGTTAAAAAACATATATTTAATATACAATAAATGTCAAGAAGAGTCATGCAAACACTGTACAATTTTTTTCAAACAATTTATACTACATTGAGTTAGAAGTTTGCAATTCTTTGTCCATTGCCTGTTATTGTCTATTGGGATTGAGTTGGGTAGTTTAAATAAAGTTAATACAGGTGTTCTTAGTTTTTTGCTTAAATATTATTTTTCTGATATTTTGCCCTTGATTATTAATCTTTTTGGTACAACAAGCAGTTGGGGCATAAGTGCCTGGCTTGGAGGTTTCCCTTGTGCTGAGTTAATCACTGCAGCCACAACTATTAGACCTAGAAACAAGAGGGATGGACCATTCAGCCCCATTGAGCCTGCTCCACCATCAATAAGCTCGTGACTGATCTAATACCATCTCCTGATAAATGTTCAGCCCAATCTTTAAAAAGATTTGAAGAATCTGTGACGATGGTTTTGTCAGAAAGCTTACAACCCTCTGTAAGAAATAGGTTTCTGCTCATCATTGACTTAAGCTTCATCTGCAGCTGCATTTGTATAGCGTCGTTCATGAACGTCAGATCTCCCGAAGCTTTTCACATCCAATTTCAGACTCCTGAATTATAGTGCCTGGTGTACAGTGGGAAGCATGACAGCCAGCACTCACACAGCAAGTTCCCACAACTGGCAAAGTGATAACAACCCAATCATTTGTTGTGGTGATGTTGACTGAGCGATGAATACTGACTAGGACATGGGGGAATACAATCCCCTACTCTTCTTCTGAATAGTACCATCAAATCTTTCACATCTTCCTGAGAGACAAATGGGGCCTCAATGTAACCTCACATGTTGCAAAGATCATCTCTGTCAGGGCAGGATTGCTCCTGCATTTCAGTGGAGAGTCAGCCTTTACTTTTGTGCTCAAATCCAAATGTGAGATTTGAACTGAGAAACTTGCAAGGAAGTGATTAGTGGGAGATCAACCTGCTAGCACTCTGCAAGCTAGATTTATTAAATAACTTACAGTATCCTTACAGCATTAATTCTAAGTGATGGTAGGCATTTTAAGTATGCATAGAGATGTAGTTGCAGACAAAAGTTATGTGAGAAAATGCAACATAGTAATCTCAAGAGGATCCCAGGACAATGAAAGTTGATCTCAGCTGCTGAAACATTGGTTCATTTTGACAACTAAGCCAAGAACCCCTTGGTTAAGGGAAGGGAAGATCATCCAGGGTTCCTGCTCTTGACTACTGTTCAACAACTCCTGCTGGATAATGCGTATAAATGAATGTTGGACGATGATAGATCAAGCTGAGCTGCCAAAGTACCCTGTCTGGGTGAGCACATGAAGGATGGCTCGTTAGGCTAAATTGCTGGCAAAACTCACATGACACAGAGGAGGAGAGGAAGGAATTAAAAATAACATTGCATTTAAGTTTGACATCTGGTGTAAGTAAAAGCTGCTTTGTTCCATAAAGAACAATTTCAAAACTGTAACATCAGAACAATGCTTTCACAAGTCAGTAATTCTCACAGGTACTACACTCAGCCCACAGCCCAGAATGGCAAAAGTGAGGACTGCAGATGCTGGAAATCAGAGTCTGGATTAGAGTGGTGCTGCAAAAGCACAGCCGGTCAGGCAGCATCTGAGGTGCAGGAAAATCGACGTTTCGGGGAAAAGCCCGTCATCAGGACCACAGCCCAGAATATAGACTAAAGCGAAATATTGCAGATTCTGAAAATCTGAAATTCAAAACTGAAAAGGCTAGAAATGTACAGTAGCTCTGGCAGCACCAGTGGGGAGAAGCAGGTTTAACGTTTCTGATTGAGATGACCTTTCCGAAACGTTAACTCTATTTTTTGGTGTACAGATGCTGCCAGATTCCTGAAGATTTCCAGTATTTTCTATTTATGGCATTAAATTCACCTGTAGATATTGATGTTTCAAAACTGCATGATAAGAAGGACAATTTCAACTCCAGAACAGAACATAAGACTTGTTCTTCACAAACCATTCTGTAGCTGTATGAGACAGAGAAACTCTGCTTCAAGGAAATCTACTTTTCTGTATTGTTCATCTCATCAGATGAGCACATAAAATAGGAACAGGAATCAGCCATTCAGCCCCTCAAGCCTGTTCCACCATTAAATAAAATCATGTGGTCTATTTATTGCCTCGACTCCTTAAGTTGACCTACTCCCATATAACGTTTGACTCTGCTCTTTGTCAGTAGAGTCTACTGACTCCACAGAGAGTTCTAAAGATTCAAAACTTTCTTAAAGAAAAAAACTCCGCAGTCTTAAATGGCCAATCTCTTACTTTTAAATGTGTCTCTAGTTTTAGTATTCCCCACAAGGAGAAACATCCTCCCAGCATCCACCCAGTGAAGTTCCCAGCATCCACCCAGTGAATTCCCTTCAGGATCATTTATGTTTCAATTAAACCATTTTGTGTCTTACCAATCCCCAGAAGGTACAGGCCCAGCCTATTCAGCCTTTCCACAAAAGATAACCTCCTCATCCCCAGGTGTCATTTGAGTGAGCCTTCTCTGCACTGCTTCTAACACATGTACAAACGTTCTAAAATGAGGAGAACAAAGCTGTACACAGTGCTCCACACGTGTACTCCTCACCAATGCCCTGTGCAACTCCTGCAGCAAGTTGTTACTTTTATGTTCCATTTCCTTTGCAATAAACACTCTGTTTGTCTTCCTAATTACTTGCTGGACCTGCACACTAATATTGTGATTCACCTGCAACCGTACCTATCTTTTGATCTTCATTAAATTTTGTACACTCAATTCCTCCATCCAGGCCATTTCTGATCCCTGTGGCAGATCACTCACAACATCCTGCCAACCCAAAAATGACCCTTTTCTCCACACCCCCTCCTTCTCATTAGCTATCCATTCCCCTATGTTACCACAAAACCATGAGCTCTCACCCTGTGTGCCATTTTCATGTGCCACCTTACCATACTCCTTCTAGAGAACTAAGTATATTACACCCATTGGTTCCTCTTTAGTTACATTGCTTTTTACATATGCTCAAAACATCGATTCTCCTGCTCCTCGGATGCTGCCGGACCTGCTGTGCTTTTCTAGCACTACACTCTCCACTCTATAAAAGAGTCAGACATGATCTACCTGATCACGTTAAGATTTTCAAAGAGTCCTGCTATAGCTTCCTTAATAATAAACTCCAACATTTTCCCTGTGACAAATGTTAGGCTAACCAGCCTAATATGTCTTATACTCTGTTTGCTTCCTTTCTTGATTAGAGGAGTCAGCTTTGCAATTTCTAATCTACTGGAAGCTTTCAAGAACATGAGGAATCTGAAATGTTCCCAGCAATGGTCTTCACTTGATATTAAGTTTGCAGTTACCGGGTAATTCTGGAGGATTACTGTTCATCGTTGACATTTTCAAATAGCCATTTTCTGATAAAATTTGGACACAAAAGGTTTGGCCCCGTCAACTAGATAACATCCAGCAGCAGAGTACTGTCTTCGTTTACAGAGTTCCACCAAGAAATATCATAGTGTGGAAACAGGCCCTTCAGCCCAACAAGTCCACACTAACCTTCCAAAGAGTAATACACCCAGACCCATTCCCCTATCCTATTATCACCCCTGACTAACACAGCTAATCGAAACATCCCCGAACATTATGGGCGACTTAGCACGGCCAATTCACCTAATCAATATATCTTTGGATTGTGTGAGGAAACCAGAGCAAACCCACACAGAATGTATAAACTCCACACAGACAGGTGCTCGAGGCTGGAATTGAACCTGGGTCCCTGCTGCTGTGAGGCAGCAGCACTAACCACTGAGCCACCTTGCAGAACTAGATACATAATCCTTCACTGAATCTGAATCAATGCCAGCTGTGTGTCCTTTGCTCATCTTCTCTGGTGGGTAGGTTACTGTGGTGGTACTGAAGGAGTCAGATGGGGACTCGGTCCTTAAATAATGAGGTGATGTTAAATTTACGACTTCACCCTTACCTGGGCTAAAACACATTGAAACAGTGGTTTGCTGATAAACAACATACAATTGTGATTCCCTATATAGGTGTTTGGATTCCTCTGGAAGTGGACTGGTGTTGCTTGCTGGGCTAAAGTGCCTTTGTATGGTCTTTTAATGCAATTATAAACCTGGTTTTCTGACATGGGTGAATCGCTGGGTTTAGCCCTGTTATGAGGAACTTCTGGTGAATGTGGTAAGCAGCAGGTCACCAGATAAAATGCAACCCCACAAAAAGTTTTTGATCTCAGCTGACTATACTCGAACTTCGTTGAGATGAAGATCAGAGAAAGAGTCAACTAAATCTCCGATTCCTCTCATGAGCTGACAGAACGATGTCCGGGTGGAGACAGTGGAAGAATGCAAGGAGCGAGAAAAGGAAAACTGTTCTAACAAGAAGGAAAGCTCACCTTCCAAAGACCAGTGCAGCAGAGAGAGAAATCTTTTTGAATCCTTTGGGAAGTCTCGGACACAACATGTTTCATGTAGAGGTAGCACAAGATAAGACAGTTAGCTAAATGTGCCATGATCTTACCAGATCATAGGGCTGATCTCTCCTTAGAGTTAAAAGTCACATAGCATCAGGTTATAGTCCAACAGGTTTATTTGGAAGCACTAGCTTTTTGAGTGCTGCTCCTTTGTCATTAGAGGGTCACCACACCTCAGTTGAGGAGGGGGAGATTGAGATAGAGTAATCTCAAGGCACTCTCAATTAGTGTGGGAAATTGGACCCATGTTTAATGCTGTTGGTATCACACTGAATTGCAAAACAGCCATCCTGCCAACTGAGTTAACCAACCCCATCAGATAGTCATGCAATTACTCAATTATTAGGTCTGAACTACCAAGACAAAATCCTTCAGGTTAGTACATCTGTGAGGTTGCTTAGACCTGGTTTGTAGCCCACTGATTTCGAAAATTTGACAGATGATCTATTTGATGTGTTAAAAATAAAAGAGATGTTTAAGGGAGTTGATAACAGATAAGCTTAATCCTCTGGTGAGTAAATCCAGAACAAAGGAACAACATCAGAAAATCTGAGCAAGCATTCAGGTGTGGAGTCAGGAAGTAGATTAAGGGGAGATAATGGTCTGGTGGTGTTATTGCTAGAGAATTAATCCAGTGACCCAGTTAATACAGTATTGTGGGAGCCTGGATCTGAATCCCACCCTGTCAGGTGGTGGATTTTGAATTCAATAAAAATTTGGAATTAATAAAGATGACCATGTGTCTGATTGTTGGGGGAAAACCCATCTAGTTCACTCATGTCTCTTAGGGAAGGAAATTTGCCATCTTTGTCTGGCCCCCAAGTGACTCCAGACCCACAGCAATGTGGGTGACTCTTAAATGCCACGTGGGGTCATTAGGAATGGGCACAAAATGGTGGCCTGACCAGTGACATGCACATGCTGTGAAAAAGAAACACCCTTCCATATCAAAGTTGTTGAAGTCTGGAACCATTCCCCTCCCAAAACAGGCTGTGAAAACAGGAGCCCAACTGACAAGCCTGAGATTGCTGGAGTAACAAGGTAGAGTCAAGTCAAGGAACTAGACTAAAGGGACAGATCTGATAGGATAGCAAGGCAGGTTTGAGAGCCTGAATGGCCATGCTCTATTCCGATGTAGGTGACACCTTCCCATCTTAAGCCACTATTAACCCAATTACACTTTCACGTGAGCATCCACAAGTCTCCATTGTCCTGAGCAAATGGGAGTTTCACTGTCAATCTAGCAGCTTATTCTATAATAACCTATAGCCCACCAGACATTCAGGAATATAATTTAATATTCTCAGCTTGTGCATAAATTATCCACCAAAATCATTCAGTTGAATCAGAGTTTTACAATCCATGGTGACCACCTACCGTGCACACAATTTGTCTCAATTATTTGATCTCAGCGCTAATCATTTAGTATTATCCAATTGCAATGTAGGAATAAATATTAAAATTGGGGTCTTTCACAAACCTGCCAACTGATATTTGCTGCTTGGGAGATCATTATCAAATTACTTTTCTCAAATGATGGTTCATTGCATTCAAGACTCATCCATTTCCTTCAGATTCCTTATCCACTGGACACTAACATCTTGCAAAGAGACCACTAAGGAATTTCTTCACCTCTATCCTCTTCAATTCCTTTGGAGATGGTTTCTACATATCACTTCTCTGTCCAACCATCAGCTTCCGATGGATTGACCCAATCCCCTTTACCTGCTGCCATGTTGGGTCTCAGTATTTTGTCAGGTTTGAAATGAAATTCCCACTACTTATCAAATGCAAAGCAGCTTCGGGGGGCTTGGGTTTTGTTGTTTCAGCATTGGTTCCCATCAAAACTCTTAGCTCTCGATCTAGTCCAGGCTCCTCCTAGATCTGGAGGAATTCACATTTCAGTGATAGTAAACACTTGCGTTATCAAGAAAGACTTGCATTTATCTAGTGCCATTCACCTCAAAGTGCTTTACAACTTATGATGTACAGTCATTATTATAATAATGGAAAATCACCATCGTTCCAACTTTTGGAATTCTCTATCTCAGAGAGTTCTTAGAATCCCTAAAGTGTGGAAGCAGGCCATTTGGCCCATCAAGTCCACACTAATCCTCCAAGAGCATCCCAGCCAGACCCAGCACCCTATCCATGCATTTACCATGGATAATCCACCTATCTCGCACATCCCTGGTCAGTATGGGCAATTTAGCTTGGTCAATTCACCCTATCTTTAAATTGTGGGAGGAACCCAGAGTACATCCACGCAGACATAGGGAGAGCATGCAAGCTGTTCGCAGGCAGTCAGCTAAGGCTGGGATTGAACCCCAGACCTGTGCATTGTGAGGCGGCCATGCTAACTATTGAGCTACCATGTCACCCTATTTATGGGAGCTCAGTCATTGAATTTGTTCAAGATAGAGAGTTTTCTAGATACTAATGGCATTACAGCATAAGGGATAGGATGAGAGAATGACATTGAGGTAGATGCTCAGTAAGATCTAGAATGGCAGACCAGGCTTGAGGGTGGAATGGCTTAAACCTGTTCCAATGTTTCTACGTTTCTTTGTCTATGACCATTACATTTATAACCCCCCTACCCCATCCTTCCACAGACTCTCAAAACTGTGAATTGCTGGCATTTGTTTCTTCCTACAGTCAACAAGGAACATGACATCGTTATACCATTGCTGTTTATCTTAACCTTTCCTCCTCATCGTTTCACCCCGCATTAAAAAAGACATCACTGTACATTCCTTGTCTGTCAGGCTGACATTCATTCGTTGAACTAGGCAGGAGAAGACTTTCAGAGATTTGCAAAGGTTTTGTTGCAAATCTATAGTTTACACAATTGCCAGCCTTTACCTTTTCTCTTTTGGAGCTTTTCTTTATTCGGAATCCAAACATTTCCCATTGGAGAAAAAAACAAGCTCTATATTGTTGGAAATCTGTCACCAAATCACCCACTTGGCCACATGGACAAACTATAAACACTGCCCACTGTCACAAAACTGCTGCCTCACTGCGTCAGAGACCCAGGGTTCAATTTCACCTTCGGGCGACTGTCCGTGTGGAGTTTGCACGTTCTCACTGTGTCTGCATGAGTTTTCACCGAGTGCTCCAGTTTCCTCCCACACTTCAAAGATGTGCAGGTTAGGGTGGATTGGTCATGCTAAAGTAGGCAACAGTGAGGACTGCAGATGCTGGAAACCAGAGTCTAGATTAGAGTGGTGTTGGAAAAACACAGCAGGTCAGGCAGCATCCGAGGAGCAGGAAAATCGATGTTTCGGGCAAAAGCCATTTCCTGATGAAGGGCTTTTGCCCAAAATGTCAATTTTCTTGCTCTTCGGATGCTGCCTGACCTGCTGTGCTTTTCCAGCACCACTCTAATCTAGACTCTGGCCGAGTTGAGGTGCCCACAGTGTCCAAGGATGTGCAGGCTAGGTGGGTTAGCCATGGGAAATGCAGGATTGCAGGAATAAGGTTGGGGGGGGTTACTGGGTCTGAGTGGGAATCTCTTTGGAGGGTTAGTGTGGACTCGATGGGTCAAACAGCCTGTTTCCACACTGTAAGGGTTCTATGATTCTATAAAAAGGTGGGGAAAGTAAAGGAAGAAGCTAAATCGAAATGGTGTCATTTTATGTTTTCTAATTAATGTTTTCAGAGATGTTATCACGCACCTCGAGTGCAGGTTAGTACTTGAACTCAGGCCTCCTAACGCAGAGGTAAGGCCATAACCACTGCATGACAACAGCCCTGCTTTTTCTGTAAGTTCTAATCAACCTGTTATTGATCAGACCTCCTGGGTCAGAGGTAGGGACATTAAGCCACAAAAACCATAAGAACCCATCTTTTAACTACAAAGTCCAATGAGCATCATCTCCCGTCAGTAAACTCTGGAGCTGTTCAGTTTGACCCTTAAAAGAACCTTCACGTTTAGCACTGACACTACTGACTGGGCCTGGAACATATTACTGTGAAAGGGTTTTCTCTGCTTTAATGACAGTGACTAAAAATAAATTAGTTGTTTCCATATTTGTGTAGGTTTTAGTTAGAGGTGCACAATTATCAGATGACTAATTGATTCTCCTGTGCAGTTAATAGATGTTGGCAAATACATAGCCAATGATCACCGATTGGAAACATCACTGGGTAATACCCATGTTGGAATTCCTACAGTAATAGGCGCTATCAGATTGGCCTTATCAGTAACCTTGCAGACAGAGCCTGAGTCACTTGGTCACTGGGCAAGCTTGATGCTAAAGTTAGAGCACATCAAATATATCGTGAATGATGATGGCTATCCTGATCAGGTCATTTCTCACTGTATATTGTGTCAACTCATTAACAGGGCCTGAGGCCACTGCTCTCAATCCTGAAACATGCTCAAACTGTCTCAGATGAGAATAAGATATCTCAAACATTTGAGCACCAGGTGAAGCAACCGGTTTGACATTGATGTCCTTCAGTAGGAACCGGAGTGCTGTTCACCACCAACAGGATGTTGCCTTTAGGGCACAGTGATGTCATGCCTATCACACAAATAAGTGATGCGTTATATCAATTTTATTTCTGGTGTGGTGTCAGTTATGTGACTGTACATCCCAAAGACCTGAGGATTGTGTTAAACAGCACATCCCTTCATCTGCTCACAATGACCAAGGTACTGACTGTACCTAACCAGCCCGGGCTGCAAATCTTCAAAATACAATCTCCAATGTTAGGTATAATTCCACGATTGAACATCATCTGCTAAATAATCCTGAGTGTGCTTGGTCTCACAGTATGTAGTACTTGTGCCTTTTCAAAACGACACACCATAACACAGACAGAAAGAACATGTGTGTAGGTGCTGTGCCTGTTTCAATTTAATAAGCATTGGCTTTTCCTGGTTCATTCTTCAGGACAATGGCTTTACTGTTACGTTTTATAGTTAAACAAAGGTTGACAGTAAACTGTCAGTCATCATCTAACTGGTGCATTCTTCATGACATTGCCTCTGCCCATCAGAGCCCACTTACCAAACAATCATTAATCTCTCCTCATACAGTAGAAAATTTGCATTTCCTTTTACATTAGTACACTTACAAATGATCTGATGAGTGCCTGATGAAAAGCTTCAATAATTCGTTTCATCAATGCTCAAGTCGGAATCTCGGTTTTATTGTGTAGACGGAACAATAAATACGAATTCATGCCATTGACAAGAAGTGTTCCTGGAGTCAGTGAGTGGCCCTATGGAATGGGATTACACTCTCTGGGGAGTGAGTAATCTCACTGGAACATCACAGCTTTTTGTGTGGCCTTCACTGGGTAGGTGCTGAGACACTATCTTCCAGACTCAAGAGTCTAGCGAGAAGGAGTATATTCTCAGAATAGCGATCAAGTACTTAGGACCAATTTGAAGAGAAATTTCTTCACTAAGAAAATTATGAATCTTAGTGGCTGAGCACTTAATGTCTTCAAAGAATTATACAGGTGCACAATCAAAAGACTGAGATTTTTGACTTGAAGGAAATCGAGGGTTCTGGGGATATGCAGAAAGGTTGATTTAATGCCTCTTGAAGAGATGAATATTAACCTCTACTTCAATTTCTCATGGTTTATGAGCAAAGAGGAAAGCGTTTGGAATTCAGGATCTCCTTTGATGAGGTAACATCACTAATACAGCATGACTGTTTATCAGAGCTCTCACCAATTTCAGTCAGGTTACGAGAAAGAAAAGGATTAGATCACCACACTGTTATTTTAATTTCTTTTTATGGTTAGAAATTTGTTTGACTGCTGAGGTTTGTATAACAGTTTGGGTCCACCATGAGTTCTGTAACAGCTTCTACTGCAATCTTAGACCATAAGAAATAGGAACAGGAGGCGGCCAGTCAGTCCCTTGAGCCTGCTCCATCATTCAATAGGGTCATGACTAATCTAAAATTCCTCACGTCCATTTTCTTGCCCTTTCCCTGCAACCCGTGTTTCCCCAACTCATCAAGAATCTATCGATCTCAGCCTTAAATGTACACAAGGTTTCTTCCCCCACAGCTCTCTGGGGCAAGGAGTTCTAAAACTCACAATCTTCTGAGAGAAGAAATTCTTCCTCATCGCAGTCTTAAATTGGCACCTCTTTATTCTGAGACAATGCCTCTGGTCCGAGACACTCCCATGAGGGGAAACATCCTCTCAGCATTTCCCCTGTCAAGCCCCTTAAGAATCTGATATGTTTCAATAAGACCAATTCTCGAGTAGAGTCCCAACACGATTAACCTTTACTCATAAGACAATCCCTCCACAAGGTATTCTGTGGTAAATACTGCTCTTCAATGCACAAATGCAACAATGGAAAATGAGTTTACCTGAAACTGTACTACAGACAGACAAATGCACTAATAGAAACATATGTATTTCAGGCCACTATAAGCAGGTGCAAATATGAACCTGTGTTTATTCTGTATCATAATTTTTTAATCGTTGACACATTTATAAAGTTGCTGATAAAAATTAAAATGTCATTTGAACAGTAATGCAGAAGAAAAGGTACAAACAATTTAAGCTTTCTTTAAATTTACTTGAAAGTGTTCAAGGTCACAGTGCACAACGATATCTCACATAACTTTTACTCTGCTTGATGCTAAATTCATTGGCATCTACATTCCTCACTATTGAAGTGCTTCTTTTTATAGCTCTCAAAAAGATGTCAAATATTGCCTACTTGTAACCTTTTAAAGACACAGTTCTCATTATCTGGAGACCATTTTTGGACACATGTGGCGACTTAAAAAGGCGAGTTTCCTTAATCTTTTTAAACCTTGCCTGGGAGTTAGCAAACTGTGACATGTACTCCGCCAGAACTGGATTCTGTTGGGATAAATTTGCCCTTTTCTGACAAATTCCAGCCTCTCCGCTGATTTGTGGCTATTGATGCTGAGCTTCAATGGCACATAAATTAGCAAGGACATTTTACCTCGCAAAAAAATTAAATGCGAGATGAAGAACAATTAACACAGATCTCCTGGAGTGAACAGGAGGGGGCAGGGAGCTGATGTTTACACATAAAGGATAATATTAGACCATCAATATACTGCACTAACAGTGAAAGAAAACAGGATTATTTTTAAAATTTGGTGTGTCTGCGAGTTGTTGTACGTCTGTCACTGAATTCACAGAGGGATTGCTCAGATTGATGGTGTAGTTTAATAATTGTTTTGTTTGAGGTGCTGCCTCTTCATCTGTCATTGTGCAAAAAACACGCCCTTTTAATATTTATATTTATTCAGATTTAATCATTTTTATTGCACATTTAATATTCAGAACACTATCAGTCCTTTAGCCTTTTAATTCTCACTGGGTTTGAATTATTCAGAAAAAGATAAGTTTTCCCGTAATGGTAGCTTCTGTCTGAACTGTAACTAAATAAATCCCTCAAATTAGGAGGCAGAAGTGAGATGTTTTGTTCTGTGAGTAAAGTTACCACAAAACGGTATACTGATCAGCAATTATGAACCTACCGCAGTTTATCAAATAGCTTTTCTTGAAAAACAAGAGTACAATATATTCCAAAGGCTCTGAATTTTTCATGTGGCTATCTGTTTCATCACATTTCAACCCATTTTCCTCAACCCCACCACAGTCTGAGGCATGTCCTGTTATATCTGTGAGCTGTCACAAGAACTTGAGAAGTCACACCAGGAGCAGGCTATTCGGACCTTTGCATGTTGTCTAGCTTCCAATCAGATCATGGCTGATCTACTGCATCAGCTTCACCTTCCTTCACTACCTCCATATCTATCAAGATTTGGAGGAGCTGGTGTTGGCCTGGGTGGACAAAGTTAAAAATAACACAACACTAGGTTATAGTCCAACAGGTTTATTTGAAAGTACTAGCTTTCAGAATGTTGCTCCTTCATCAGGTAACTATGGAGTATCCACAACCATCTGATGAAGGAGCACCACTCCGAAAGCTAGTGCTTCCAAATAAACCTATTGGACTATAACCTGGTGTTGTGTGATTTTTAACTCCATATCCATCAATTCCCTTCACAAGTACACAAGAGAGTTTGGTAAAACTTCACTGACATGAAACACTAACTTGGATATTCTCACACAAATCCTGTTGAGTACTGCTTTTATATTCTGCTTTATTTGACCACATTGCCATGGATCTCAAGAAGCAAAATGGAAGAGCCAACATAAGGTAAATAGGCAAGGTCTTTTCCCTGGGGTCAGGGAGTCCAGAACTAGAGGGCATAGGTTTAGGGTGAGAGGGGAAACTTTTTCACGCAGAGGGTGGTACGTGTATGGAATGAGCTGCCAGAGGAAGTGCTGGAGGCTGCTACAATTGCAACATTTAAGAGGCATTTGGATGGGTATATGAATAGGAAGGGTTTGGAGGGATATGGGCCGGGTGCTGGCAGGTGGGACTAGATTGGGTTGGGATATCTGGTTGGCATGGACGGGTTGGACCGAATGGTCTGTTTCCATGCTGTACATCTCTATGACTCTATGACTATATTAGATATACTTTTTCTTTTGAAAAAATCCAACAGCTTCGTTGTCAACTTTATTGCTATTGACTTTTCATTCTAGATCTATTTCATTGATTGAAATTAGATTTCTTCATCTTTTGTGGTTGAATTTGAACACATATTCCAGATCTGTGTCATCTAGTGTAACTGTTTCATTAAGTTTGGATTGGATGAAAAGTTCAGAACAAACTCAGTTGGCTATATTGAACTAGTTGGACGAGGGAATGTTTATTACCCATGGCGAATTGCTCTTGAGAAGAAGCCACTTTATTGACATGTGTAGCCTGTGTGGTGTAGTTAGCCCCACAGTGCTGTTAACAAGGGGGCTGCAGGGTTTTGACCCAGCGACAGCAAGGAAATAGCGATATGTTTCCAAGGCAGGATGGTTTGTGAATAGAAGAGAAACTCGAGGGTGGCGGTGTTTCAGTGCTCCTGCTTCTGAGGTGGTAGATGTCATGGGTTAGAAGGTGCTGTTGAAGGAGACTGGGTGAGTTTGTTGTGGTGTCTTGTAGATGGTACACCTTGTAGCCACGGTGCCATGGTGGGGGAGGAAGTGAATGTTACAAACCACATCTTTTCATTTCCTTTATTTGTGAACTGTGAATGAAAAACAGAAGATACTCTTTCAAACCAAAGAAGACCTTGAAAAGAGGTGACTGTAGATTCAACTGAGTGTGGCATCAAGGAGCCCTAGCAAAACTAGAATCAATCTGAATCCAGGGGCAAACTCTCCACTGGTTGGAGTCACACCTGGCACATAGGACGTTGGTTGTTGGAGATCAGTCATCTCAGGTCCAGGACATCTCTGCAGGAGTTCCTCAGGGTAGTGTCCTAGACCCAACCATCTCCAGCTGCTTCATCGATGACCTTCCCTCTGTCATAAGGTCAGAAGTGGGGATGTTCCCTAATGACTGCTCAATGTTCAGCACCATTCACGATTCCTCAGATACTGAAGCAGTTCATGTTCAAATGCAATAAGATCTGGACAATATCCAGTTGAGCTGACAAGTGGCAAGTAACATTCATACCACACAAAGGCCAGGCAATGACCATCGTCAGTAAGAAAGAATTTAAATACTGACCTGAAAAATCAATGCTGTTACCATCGCTGAATTCCCCATCCTGAGGGGTCACTATTGACCAGAGACTGAACTGAACTCATCACATAAATATAGTGGCTACAAGAGCAGGTCAAAGGCTGTGAATACTCAAAATCCTGCAATTCTCACCTTAAGGGCATTGTGGGTCTACCTACAGTACACGGACTGCAACATTTCAAGAAGCTCACCCCCACCTTCTGAAGGACAGCTAGGAACAGATAATAAACATGGCCTAGCCTATCGGTGAATGTTTAAAAAGGCTGAAAACCATGTTTAATGGCACACTTTGTGAGTTATATGTAATGTGACATTTCTGTAGAACAGTAAGAGCAGATTCAGACATCATGGAACTGATGGGTTTTGAACAACAGGAAAACTGCCTGGTAACAGTGTCCTCATTGGCTGCTGCTTGGAAAGCTGGGCTGACACTCCAGAATGCCACACTGTTGAAAGCGTTGTCTGTTGGATGAGATGTTAAGCTGTGGCTCTTGTCTGTAGGATCCCATTGTATTACTTCAAAGAACAGTAGGGGAGTTATTGCTGGTGTCCTGGCTAATATTTATTCCTCAATTGACAGCACCAAAATCAATATCAGATTCCTGTTTGTGGGAGATTGCAATGTACAAATTGGCTGCTGCATTTCCTGTAATCAAGTAGTGACCAGACACCTAAGAAACTGGGAAATGTTCCCACCAGGAAATGGTGTGAAAGAAGAGTCGTGAGGATGGTGTCCATGGTTTGGAGTATAATTAAGGGGCAGAAAATGCTTTAGTTTGGAAGAAGTCAAATGAAAGTAGATCTCATGCGACAAAATACAAAGAATTGAAATGTGAAATTCTAAGTTCTCATCCCTTAGCAACTAGCAATGCTAACTAATCAAAATTGATGATGCATGTGAAGAGACTTTCTTCCTGTAATTATTATCTGCGATATTTCAGATGAGGTAGCCAGAAACATTCAAGGAAACGCCATGATGGGCCATAGTCCACCATTGATTTGAAAGTATGCATTAGATGGTGCGAATGGTCTTTCTCCTCTGTGCCTGGCCATAGTGATAGGATCCAATCTTTCAATGCTGTGTAAAGGTCCAACATGAAACAATTTTTGATTCATTTCAAGTCAACTCTGATTGGAGTCAACCTTCACATTGAGTGTTTGTTGACTGATGGGGTTGGGCATGTAGGACATTCACTTGGGAAACTGTATGAGAGGTCTGAGCCATTTTCACAGTCAGGCTTCATGACTTTATGATTGGTGAGCTGTCCTTGAATCTCCAGATGTTGCGTAGTCAGTCCAGGCATCTTTCGAGCAGAGATCACTAATTGATATCTTTTCTTTCTGGTCAGGGGCAGAAACAGGATCAATTATTACCTCCCAGCCCCCACCCCCACCCCACTGTTATTCCACCTGACTCAGCACTAATCACCTGTTGGTGATCTATAGGGAGATCCTTCTTGTCTGATCATGGAAACAGTGTAACTGACCCATGCTGTATCTGACCTACTACTACAGGCTGACACAGGAACAAAGGGCATAGGAACAGGACTGAATCTACTTTGCGATTCAGAAGGATCATGCTGGATCTAGTTGTGGCCTCCATCCTACTTTCTTTGTCTGCCATTCCCCCCTCCCCCTATAGCCCTTGATTGCATGGTCTATCAGAAATCTATTGAACTCAACCTTGAGTCATTTCATTGAAACAATCTCCACTACTTTCTCTGGAAGAGAAGTCTGCAGACTAACGACTCTCGGAGATGAGATACATGGGCTAAGTTAATGTTCCAATTGAAATCACTGACATTCTTCAACTGGATGAAGACTACACGATAGTTTTCTGTCAATTTTGATTCATATGTAATTAAAATAAGTCAATTTATTTAAAGTTTTCTGCAAATTTGTTTCTGATCAGGAAAGTCAGATATTTATCATTTCTTTATCTACAATTGCCCATGTCTGGAATCTACAATATCTAAGTAATATATTCAAAGTAATAATTCTCAGTAAACAGATATTCCAAAAATCAATTTGGCTGTTCCCTGTGTAGTAAGCACCAGAGTAAAAAGGAAGATTACCTTTGAAACTAATGAGTGGAATAACCAAGACCAAGGGCACAGTCGTTGAATATAAATTTCAACAATTTACAAATATTTAGTTAAATTCAAATCAAACATTAGTAAGGGTAGAGAATCAATAAGGTATTACTAAACTATCTTCTCGAACCACTGCAGTCCACGTGCTGCAGGCAACGCCCACAGTGCTCTCGATGGGAAGTTCCAGCAGTGACACTAAAATGGCAATATATTTCCAAGTCAGAATGGTGAGTAGCTTAAAGGGAAACTTGCAAGGGATGGTGTTGCCATGTATCCACAGCCCTTGTTCTTTGAGATGGAAGTGGCTGTGGGTTTGGCAGGTGGGGTCTTAAGGATTTTTGGTAAGATTCTGGAGAGTACCTTGTAGACAGTACACACTGCTGCTACTGAGCGTCGGTGAGGGAGGGAGGGAGTGTTTGTGGATGTGTTGCCAATCAAGAGGGCTGCTTTATCCTGGATGGTGTCAATGTTCTTGAGTGTTGTTGGAGCTGTACCCATCCAGGGCACGTGGGGAGTATTCCGTCACACTGCTGACTTGTGTCTTGTACATGATGGACAGGCTCTGAGGAGTCAGGAGGTGAGTTATGCCCTGCAGTGGTTGCAGGTTTGGAAGGTGCTGTAAAAGTCATGTTGGCAGCTTGCTATAATGAAACTTGTAGTTGTTACACCATAGCCACTGTGCAGCAAGGTTTAACAAGTGAATCGTCAACGTTTAGTCATTAATTGTAATCTAGCTGTATTTTCAGAAGGCACTGGATAATGTTAAAATGTAAGGCTTTTACAGCAGATTACTCGTCATGGACACAATAGAAAACTAACAGCTTTGAAACTTGGAAAGATAGTAAGAAGGAGAACTTAATTACAAATGGAGAATCCTCTGTCTTGAATATAATATAAAATGATACCAAGGCAGGTGTGGAATCTTTACAATGAGTAACACAGATAAGAAGGAAGGTACGTTGTATAATATTTGTTATAGGATGTGGGCAGTTCGCCATTATATGTCGCATGTTCCTAGTTGACCTTGAAATCGATGTATTATTATCCATACTAATCTTTGTAACCAAATGACAAGTTACTTGAAAGAATCAGAATGGATAAAGTGATTGAATTCCATGTGGAATTTTATGTAGATAAATATTAGACGACACAGATTAGAATGGGAAAATTCCATTCACTGTGGACTGGGTCTCCATAGGATTAGACAGAAAAACAAAAAGGTTTGGTTGTAATTATTGACCTTTTATTGAAAGTATACCAAGGACGTATCAACTGTTGACAACCCTAGTTAAACACCCAGACCGGCCTCCGTAATATTCAGTCATAAGTTGAAGCACTCCACTGTAAATGTGCCTTAAGGTTTGGTTTGAAAGAGGTTTGCTCGATTTGTTGCCCTTTCAGGCACTGGGAACTCAAATGGGACGTTTTTCGGGTGGAATGGAAAGATTTAAACTTTGTGAACCCACTTTTAGAAAAGCAAAGAATGATTACCAATCGGCAAAGTTCATACTAGAGTAGTAACGATGAACAAAAAAATGTGAAAAATGCTCCTGTCCAGTGAAAGCTTTATCTTTTTAAAAACGTTTACCTTCCATTAGACAGCTTAGCTGGAATTTGGAAAAGTAACCCTCTCTTTGTATACTTCCTCTTATTCTTACTTTCCAAGTTGACTGACTGTTTTGAATCATTCAAAATCACTGAATGTACAACTCAGACATAGGTCATTTGGTCCATCAGGTGCACACCAGCTCTCCCAAGGAGCAATTTATTTTGTGCTGTTCTCCTGCCTTCCTAATCACTCGAGTGAACCTGCCTCCCCGCTAACCACCACCCTACACTCTTAGACAGTAAATTCCAGACCCTAGCCGCTTGAGTGACCTCTCCCCGCCCCACACCCTCAAACAGTACATTCCAGATCCTAGCCCCTCCAGTGAACCTGCCTCCCCCATGCTCTCAGACAGGACACTCCAGACCCTAACCCCTTGAGTGAACCTCCCCCTCGCCCACACTCTCAGACAGGACATTCCAGACCCTAACCCATTGAGTGAACCTGCCTCCCCCACAGTCAGACAGGACACTCCAGACCCTAACCCCTCGAGTGACCCTCCCTGCCCCCCCCACATTCTCAGATAGGACACTCCAGACCCTAACTACTCCCTAAATGAACAGGTTTTTCTCATGTCACTTTTGCTTCTTTTACCGATCAGTTTAAAACTGAGACCCTCATCTTTGATCCTTTTACACGTAGGGTCATTTTCTCCTTATTTTTTTCCCCCATGATTTGAACACCTCGATGAGATCTCCTCACTGCTTTCTTTTCTCCAAAGTAAACAGTTTGGATAATCCTTAGCATTTAATAATATCATGTTTTGCTTGAACTAAACTGTCAATTGGAAAATTTCAATGGATCTGGCAGGAAAAATCATTTTGCTCAATAAACCTAATAGTGGATGAAGAGGTAAAAGCTCTGAGTGGAAGGTCTAATTAAGCACGCGTCAGATGTTTGAAGTGATGGGAATTTTGTTTCTCGGTTATTGCTGCCTGGAATGCTGCAGCCGAGACAGTGAGGGCACTTCAACAATGTTTCTGCCTCTTTGCAGGTTTTAACACAGGTTTAACAACAGTGGCAATTTTTTTTGTTCCAGTGAACGAAAAACACTAATTAAGCAAACCAGCAGGAAACAGATCCAATTAGCTTAAGTAATTCTGCATATTCCAATCTTTTAAACCATGACTGACCTCATGACAATAAGTCACAGTTGCAAAAGGTATTAATACTTTGGACAGGCTGAAATAGTGGCCAATGTGATTGTGGTGTGCGCGATTTCACATTTCCCTTACCAATCCTCGTACAATGAACCAAATTATCTTTTGTAAACTATACCAACAAATGGAGCAAATTGTGTAGAATTAAGTCCCAGAAACCTGTCCAGTCAAAATATTCATAGTGTGTGTCTGTGTGTGTGTTTGTGTTTGTGAATGTGTGTATGTTTGTGCATGTGAGTGGGTGTGTGTGTGCACACATGTGCGTGTAATAGAGGTGGGTGTGTGTGTGGGTGTGTCTGTGTCTGTGAGTGTCTGTGTGTGTGGGTGGGGTTGGGGGTGTGAGGGTGGGAGTGTGTCTCCCTTTTGTGTTTCTTTGTGGTTTATCCCATGAGATTGTTGCACTTCTCTCAGAATGTTTACATGAATTCCAATCGGAGCTTTGTGATGATCCTGCCGTAGCTGTGGCACTCGAAGAAGCAGTTATCTCAAAATGTGCAACCAGGATCATTTGGCAGTGATCTTCAGGGACAATCGAGATCTTGGCAGAGCATGGGCAGTTCTGGCAATGGGGCAGTCAGTCGCATTTTCCGGTTCTGGTCACTGGAGTTTGGAATACTTGTAACCTCCCCTTCATAAAAAGCCAGTGTATGCTAACCTCCCCTTCAGAAACAGCCAGTGTATGCTTAGGGAGTTTGCATGAGGTTAATGCAAGTTTTTTTTTTCAGGAGCCCTCCTTCATTTGAAGTGTTTCACCACAGCCCATAGGGTGCTGGCAATACACACTCAGAAAGGGCTGGAGAAATTCAATGGGTCTGGCAGCCACAGTGGCTCAGTGGTTAGCACTGTTGCCTCACAGCACCAAGGACCCGGATTCGATTTCTCCCTTGGGCGAGTGTCTGTGTGGAATTTGCACATTCACCCCGTGTCTGTGTGGGTTTTCTCCATGTGCTCTGGTTTCCTCCCACAACCCAAAGATGTGCAGATTAGGGTGGATTGGCCATGTTAATTTGCCCATACTGTTCAGGGATGTGTAGGTTAGGTGCATTAGTCAGGGGTAAATGTAGAGTAGTAGGTTCAGGGAATGGTTCTGGCTAGGTTACTCTTCGGAGGGTTGATGTGGACGTGTTGGACCAAAGGGCGTGTTTCCACACGGGAGGGATTCAATTATGAGTGGAGAGAAAAACAGAGTTAAAGTTTCGAGTACATTCAAGTCTGAGATAGTAGATGTTAATCAGTCAGGGATTCAAGGTTATGGGAAAAAGGCAGGAAAGTGAATGTGAGGAATGTCGGATCAGCCACGATCCTATTGAGTGATAGAGCAGGCTCAAGGGGCTGAATGGCCTACTCCTGTTCCTATTTCTTAATGTCTTATGGAGGCCAATGTGACCGTTCTGAAGGAAAAGAAGAAGCTGTACACTTTCTGTGTTAATTTCAGATCTCCAGTGTGCACAGCGTGTGACTTTTATTTGGTGCTACACGTTCAGCAGAGTGCAGAAGGCTACTCTGAAAGCTTGTGATTTCAAATAAACCTGTTGGACTATAACCTGATGTTGGGGTCGAGGGTATGGTGCTGGAAAAGCGCAGCAGAGCAGGCAGCATCCGAGGAGCAGGAGAATCGACGTTTCGGGCAGAAGCTCTTCATCAGCTCATTCCTGATCAAGGGCTTATGCCCGAAATGTTGATTCTCCTGCCCCTCGGATGCTGCCTGCTCTGCTGCGCTTTTCCAGCACCACACTCTTGACTCTGGTCTTTTGCATCTACAGTCCTCACTTTCTCCTATAACCTGACATTGTGTGACTTCTAACTGGGTCTACCCCTGGATACATAATGTGTGTTGAATAGCCAGATAGACTGGTAGCAAATTGAATTCAGTTTCCAATAGTTCCTACTTTATCAGCATTTGTTACAAGATTATGTACCAGTTTCCAAATGGACTACACAGCCATTGGCATCACACAATCCACTCGAAGATTCAGCTTATCATGAGGCATTTATAAACCACTATGTTATGCTTGTAACCAAGGGCTGGTGAAGTCCCCATCGGGAGCACTGAGTGGAAATGCAACTCCCAGGGACAAAGATGTGGAAACTTCTGTTATGTGCACCTTTTTATAAACCTCAGAGTCACTCAGGATCCCCTGGAAAATATATTTATTCAAAGGATGTTGTTTGAAAGAATTTGCTAAAACATCTTTTCACAGTCCAGTAGACAGCAAGCATACACACATCTGTCTTGGAGCAGGATTCACACACATACATTCGAATTTATGAACAAACCTCTATATATTAGAATTGATCTTTCTCTGTATGTTCTCTGTAGCTGTAACACTATTTTCTATTCTATTCCCCTGATATACTTACGTAAGGCATGATTTGTTTGGTTAGCACACAATACAATACTTTTCACTGTATCTCAGTACATGTGACAAGAACAAATCAAATCAAAATAGACAATGACATAACATTTGTGGTTTTTCATTGTAACCACCATCCATGTTCACTTGAGCAGACAAAGGCTAGCCTGGGACATGGATATACTAATTCCCAGCCTTATGCTGTAGCATGCAGGAAAAGATATTGCCTTCATCTACCATTGTATTGGGGCATCGAGCTGGGACACTGTCCCGTTCCATGGAACTATGCCTGGTCAGCCATCCAGGGTGGAAGTGGGAGTTCATGATTGAGTCCATGACAGAGAAAGGTTATGAAAAGAAATTCAGAAATGGATGACTGTTTCGGAGGAGAAACCAACTCCTCCACTCCCACTGATCAAGCTGTGCTTGCCAGACTTTCTGACCTTGAGCCAGAGAAAGTCCTTGGTGGTCAATGGTTAGTCAATAGTTCATGGTGGGTTCATCTTGGCATTTACACCGCTGATAACCGTCACTGTCACCACCACAACAACCATCACCATCAACGTCACTACCATCACCATTAACACCATCACTGCCACAACTTGATTGAAACATAGAAGATCTGAACGGCTTATGACAGGGTGATCGTGGAAAGGATGATTCTGTTGTGGGGGAATCTAATACTAGGGGTCACTGTTATAAATAAACGGTCACCCATTTAGGACTGAGATAAGGAGAATTTCACAGAGAGTCACGAATCTTTGGAACTCTCTTTCTCAAAAGGTGGTGGAAGCAGAGCCTTTGAATAATTTTAAGGCACAGGGATAGATTCTTGATAAGCAAGGGGATAGAATGTTATCAGGGGAGGTGGGAATGTTGAGTAATCAGATCATTCATGATCTTATTGAATAGTGGAGCATGTTCGAGGGGTCTGTTTAGATTAGATTAGATTACTTACAGTGTGGAAACAGGCCCTTCGGCCCAACAAGTCCACACCGATCCGCCGAAGCGTATACCACCCAGACCCATACTCCTATATTTACCTCTTCACCTAACACTACGGACAATTTAGCATGGTCAATTCACCTAACCTGCACATTTTTGGATTGTGGGAGGAAACCGGAGCACCCGGAGGAAACCCACGCAGACACGGGGAGAATGTGCAAACTCCACACAGGGTCTCTGGCGCTGTGAGGCAGCAGTGCTAACCACTGTGCCACCGTGCCGCCGTCTGCTTTGAATTCATATGTTCAGATGCCAAGTGGCTGTAGGTTCCCTGTAAAGATCATTACCTTTGGGTTGGATCATGCCTATTTCATCAGGTTGTCATGTGCTTCAACTGGAAACTAATCCAATTCCCAGTGCTGCCAACACTCAAAAACAACACTATTTAAAATATACATTTAAAATATAACAACCACAAACTCGGTGATCTGAAATTTAACCTGATTTTTCTTTCTATAATGAGCAGCTGTTGTGAAATTAGTTGTCTGTAATACTGTTGGAGTTTGATTCATTTAAAATAATTAGAAGATTCAGCTCCTTTTATTTCATTGCTTTCAGGCAGTTCTATTCAAAAAAATGTGTCTCTTCCCACTGCTGCTACAGGTCCAGCCCTGTTACGTTGATGTTATTATTTTCTCATACAAAATTTCAGATGATATAAAAGCAGATTCAGAACTCATAACTTTCACAGAATCAGAGGCTTAGTACGATCCAGGAGAGATTTATCGGGATTCAAACCTCCACTTTATTCAATAGCCTCCAGAAAAAAATGTGAGAATAAAGCAAACACTTTCCACAAATAAATGTGCTGTTGTCACCTCAGACTCAAACTTGTGAGAGAGGGAAATGTAAAAGATTTCAAACTTTTCAGCCCTGGTCAAAAGGTTAGTGGTCTACAGCATGAAAAGTCAGTTATCCTTTATTGGGTAGCTTTATGGACATGTCCATGAGGTTTGATTCAAGAGACACTGGTTGAGGAGAAGGCAAGGTCTTCAGTCTTGGGATTCTTTATCACACCATTTACTGCATGTAAACATGAAATACAAGATATTCAGTGCAATACCAGCTCTAATCTTATGGTAAGATCATTGAAACACTATAGCATAAACTCTACCATTAAATGCCAGTCTATCCCATATCTGTCTCTGTATGTATTTGTAACATTAACTTGGCTAGACTTCAAGCTTCTGCTGAGCTTTCTGTACTTTCCCCTCTTTGTTTGCCTGGCCTGTGCTACCTATGTCCTGAGAGGAGCTACTCTGTGACATCATCAGAAGATTATTCCCTTGCCATCAATATGGATTAATATTTATATTCAGGTCATTCTGCTATAAAGTGAGATTTGTTAACACAAATTTGCTATAATGCGATTGACAAATTGGGGAACATGGTTTCTATGGCTTGAACTTTTAAAGCATGTATTGGTTATAACACAATTCAAGCCATATTAGTTTATCTTATAATACAAGATTGCATGAGAACACAACTACCAAGTAATAGCAGAACTGACTGTACATTCTTAAATGCCTAGATTACTTCTTTTACAATATTACCATTTGTTTTTTCCAATATCTCCCATTCCTTTCCAATCTTTGAATTGACTCATTTTTGTTGGTCGGTAGGACAAGCAAGTCTATGATCGGATAAAGGAATACTTGATGTAAATATGGTCAGCTTTCTTTTTCCCTGTTGGCTTCCATTAGATCAGGAATGCTGCTGAAGGGCCTTGCAAAAACATATCTGCAGGAATATATTGTTAGATTGTGTGAAGGTGTAAATTCTTTGAGAAAATAGTGATAGGCATCTGTAGGTCGGACGTTGGTTAGCTCTGTTGACTGGCTGGATGGTTTACAATGCAGAACAACACCAATAGCATGGGTTCAATTCTTGTACTGGCTGAGTTCACTGTGAAGGTTCTGTCTTCTCAACCTCTCCCCTGACCTGAGGCATGGTGACCCTCAGGTTAAACTCACCACCAGTCAACCATCTCACTCTCTCTTCCTCCAATGAGAGTATAGTGCCTTGCCTTATAGTTGCTTCCTAGTTAAACAAACTTGCTCCATTGCAGTTGTGACCTGTTCCTCTAGGTTCTGTTCCAAAGCAAGAATTGATCTGTTTGCTCAGAATTGATTTGATTATGCTTGTCATGTTCCTTAGACTATCACACAATTTCTACAATGGGTACATTGGTGATGTAGGGCTGGACATCTTTACTTCACCAAAGTTGAGTTTTGGAATACACCTGTGACTATACGATAGCATTATGTTGCTCAGGATTTCACTTTGATGTTGTCACACACAGTATATTTTTCAGATGACGGGTCTATTTCCTCTGGTTGAATGCCCTCTTGGGTTTTATGTACTCAAAGCTCGTTGAGGAATGTTCTGCATTAAGTGGAACCTTTTCTGTTTATGGCTTCTTTAACAATTTTCTCAACTCTGTGCTCACTGCTTATTCTAGCATGGGATTCACTTCAACTGAAGAAGTTCAGTGATCAACATAAAAGCAAAATACTACGGATCCTAGAAAACTGAAACAAACATAGAAAATACTGAAGAAGCTCCCTAGGTTTGGCAGTATCTGTGGAGAGGGAAACAGAATTAAAATTTTGAGTCCGATATGATGCTACATCAGAACTCAAATTCAGCAATTGATTTGTCTAAGAACCTAACAACAATTCCCTCAGAAATTAACTCTTGTAAATTTCTGTAGTCGTATGATTCAGGTAGAACAAACTAATCGTTAATGGTGCCATCTATAGACTCTCCTTGGAGTAGGTATCTGCTATTGAAGCATGATCTCGGCAGTGTCTTGCTCTTGAAATTACACACTGAAATTAAAATACTTCCATTGTCAATGTTGTGTCCTGGTTGACAGATTTAGGCAATTCTGATAGTTGTGTGAGGTTTTTGGAAAAGTAAAGACTTTGATTAATTAAATATGTTAGAGGAATTTGCCAAATTATAGTAAAGTTGTTCAAACAAACTTGCTTGGATCAATTTGTAAGGAAAGGAATTACCAAGAGACCACCTGGTTCTGCAATTGGTGTCCTGCTTGCTGCCCAACCAAACAACTGCACTAAAGATAATCATTGTGGCCCCCAGACAGCATCAAGTAGGTTATAACCTGAGAAGGACAGGAGCACAAAAATAATCCAAAAATAACCAATTTAACTAAACCAAAATATGCTGCTGTGTACTCACTTTTGGAACTAAAGCTCCAACAACAGCCAGTGTAGTACAAAAGTGAACTGCAGGCCTGTTTTAGTTTCCAATCTCACAACTGTAGAACTAAAGAACTCTAACTAAGACAAATACTGTTGGCAAGAGTTACTATTGATTATTACTTAATCCAGATTTAATCTTGATGTTGCATGACCTCGATTTTTGACACGTGGTTGTAAGTGGTTTCCTTAAAGAATGTAAACACACTCTGCTCCCAACCATGTTTAAAGGGATGTGCTGTTCTGGTCACCACATTACAGGAAGAATGTAATTGCTCTGGAGAGAGTGCAGAGAAGATTTACTACAATGTTGCCAGGGCTGGAGAATTGTAGCTACGATGAGAAAGTGGAGAGGTTAGGGTTGTATTCCTTGGAACAGAGAAGGCTGAGGGGTGACGTGATTAAGGTATACAAAATGGTGAGGGATAAAGACAGGCAGGAGGAACCTGTAACCCTTGGCAGAGAGTTCAAAAACCAGGGGTCAGAGATTCAAGCTAAGTAGCAGAAAGAATAGAGGGGACGTTAGGAATACCTTTTTTATGCAGAGGATAATGGGTGTCACGTCCTGATTGGCTGATGGAGGCAGGGACCCTAAACTCTTTTTAATCCTTACCTGCATCTGCACCTTAAGTGCTGGAAGTTGCAGGCTATGGGCCGTGTGCAGGAAGATGGGATTGGAAAGGGCATCTGGGCGACTTTGCGCCAGAATGGACAAGATGGGCCAAATAGTCTCCTTCTGTGTTGTATCATTTCAATGCTTCTATGGATAAGCACGTAAAGTGCCTTAGAGAACCGTTTCCCAAGTTTGAAATGCTTAAAAAATTGGGAATAGTGATGTTTTTACGTCATAAATACAGGGTGGATGGTATCATCCACACATTCCAGACTTCATATGTTTGCAATTATTAATTTTAAAAAACACAAGCTATCGAAAAAGATACTCATGTTTCTGTGAAAAGTGACATTCTATTTTAGAGGGTTCATTTGAGTTTTAGATGAACAATCCGTTTTCTGGAGGTTATCCATTTCTGTTCTTTAAACTTGTTTTGCAGTAAGTGAAAGTCAACGTTTTCATCTTGATTTCAAATGTCTCCATACCTTCACACCATTCCACCTTTGCTATCTCATCCATACCAGTGCCTGGAGGATACTGGAGGACTTTCTCACTTCCCCCACCTCCTCATTCTTGGTTTCTCATTCAGCCACTGCATTCCGACGTTCTGGAACTCTTCACCTAGCTCCTTCCATCTTGGCACCTGCTGTCAAAATCCTTCCCAAAAGGTCTCAGTTTTCCACCCCAGTTTTCACCCTCTCTTTATTGTAATGCTTTCAGAGCAGCATCTGAGGAATAATACATAGACACACTTGTGCTGTTCTCAAAACATGGAGTTGTTCACATATGTAATAAGGATGCATTGATCTTTGATGGTTCTTCTGCAGCTTCCAGGAGTGGAAAAATAGTAAACTCACATCAGTGTATCTAATCCAGTTGATGATATTGTATTGTGGCTGTAGTGCAATGAGATATATTTGTGGAAAACCTCCTCCTGCCTAAGATTCCAGCTTCACATATGATACAGTTGTGCATGAATAATGGAAAGTCCATTATGCTTCCTGATCTGCTCTCTCAAAGAACAATACAGCACAAGAACAGGCCCTTCGGCCCTCCAAGCCTGGGCCAACACATTTTGCCCTTCCAAACTAAAACTCTCCTGTTGTTCCTCCTCTGAACCTTCCATCGATACAAGATGGTACACTATGTTGGCACACAGAGAAGAAGGCTGCCTTCTAAGATAGACTTCCATTTCTTCCCAGTCATTTTGTGCATGACACTGACTCATTTTGGGGCCTCAGTGGATGTCATAATGAGAGTAAAATCCACCTAATGAGGGTGAATTGAAAGACTATATGAAATTGTGTGAGACACCTAAAAGGCAACCTTTTCGCACAGAGGGTGGTACGAGTATGGAATGAGCTGTCAGAGGAAGTGATGGAGCTAGCACAATTGCAACATTTAAAAGGCATGTGGATAGGTATATGAATAGGAAGGGTTTGGAGGGATATGGGCCGGGTGCTGGCAGGTGAGACTAGATTGGGTTGGGATGTCTGGTCGGAGGAGAAAGTGAGGTCTGCAGATGCTGGAGATCAAAGTTGAAACTTTATTGCTGGAACAGCACAGCAGGTCAGGCAGCATCCAGGGAACAGGAGATTCGACGTTTCGGGCACAGGCCCTTCTTCAGGAACCATTCTCCATTCCTGAAGAAGGGCCTGTGCCCGAAACGTCGAATCTCCTGTTCCCTGGATGCTGCCTGACCTGCTGTGCTGTTCCAGCAATAAAGTTTCAACTTGGGATATCTGGTCGGCATGGAACGAAGGGTCTGTGGACCGAAGGGTCTGTGTCCGTGTTGTATATCTCTATGATTCTATGACACTATATCCTTAACTGGCTACCAACATCTAAGAACCTAACCTGAATTTGGAATGGTAGCATATCGGAATAATCTTCATCAAAGCAAGATTCACCTTGACATAAAAAAATTTGCCCCGCTCCAGTTCTCAATCTGTGTACTCAGCAAACTTGAGCAATGTGTGATGAGCCCTTTCACCAGCGAGGTCTCTTTAAACCCCCTTTAGATCAGAATTCCAATGGAGCGCATTTCTGTCACTTGGTCCCAGCAGATGGCTGATTCACTAATCATGATTCAGTGCAAACATTAATGACAAGTGCAGTGTCTAAGTGATCTCGCCAAAAGCTTCTTGTCATTCTTTCAGCAATAATGCAACCAGAACAACAATGCTAAAAGTGGCTTTTTGCAGGAACATTGTTTTTAACGAGAAGTAGGCAAAATCTTCCAAATGAAGACTAATCTTTAAGCGGTGTATTTTTTACAAAACAATGGTCTTACAATTTAGTCGATTTATTATGGTCACATCAGGAAAGAGATATTCTTTGTTCATAAACCTCCGTCAGCAGTCTCTGCATTCTTGGGTGCATGAGGAACCCATTTGACTCTTTGACCTTCCAGTGAGATTAAATGGTGGCTCAGTGGTTAGCACAGCTGCTTCACAGCACCTGGGTTCGATTCCAGCCTTGGGTGACTACCTCGGTGGAGGTTGCATGTTCTCCTGTGTCTAAGTGGGTTTCCTCCCACAGTCCATAGGATGTGCAGGATTGGCTGTGGTAAATATGGGGTTATAGGGATAGGGGGATGCTGGTTAGAAGGTTGGTGCAGAATTGTTGGGCTGAATGGCATCCATTTGCACTGTAGGAATTCTATAGTTAAGCTGTGACTTGTTTCCATTTACCCACCTTAACACTGTATTCTGCAAAGCATTTGGTTCATAGAGTTCAGCTTATCCCAGTTTTAAATTGAACAACCTGTTGTTCCTCCTCTGAACCTTCCATCGATACAAGATGGTACACTATGTTGGCACACAGAGAAGAAGGCTGCCTTCTAAGATAGACTTCCATTTCTTCCCAGTCATTTTGTGCACGACACTGACTCATTTTGGGGCCTCAGTGGATGTCATAATGAGAATGAAATCCACCTAATGAGGGTGAATTGAAAGACTATATGAAATTGAGTGAGACACCTAAGGGGGAACCTTTTCACGCAGAGGGTGGTACGGGTATGGAATGAGCTGCCAGAGGAAGTGGTGGAGCTAGCACAATTGCAACATTTAAGAGGCATCTAGATGGGTATATGAATAGGAAGGGTTTGGAGGGATATGGGCCGGGTGCTGGCAGGTGGGACTAGATTGGATTGGGATATCTGACAATTTAGCTCCATGTCACTTCCCCAAGTACAATTAGGAATGGACAATAAATGCCGGCCTATCCACCAATGCTCACATTCCAAGCACAAAAGGAAAATAAACCTAATACTCATTGTCAATTGCAAAAGGGAATTCTGAAATTCTCCAAGCCTTTGTCACAGAGTCACAGATAGTTACAGTGTGGAAGGAAGCCTTTCAGCCCATGATGTCTACTGCGTAAATGAGCATCATTAGATATGGCCAATTTCTTCCTTCTGGCCCATATCTTTGTACATTATTTCTATTTAAATAAACATTCAAAGCCTTAGAATCATAGAATCCCAACAATGTGGAAACAGGCCCTTCAGCCCAACAAGTCCATACCAACCCTCTGAAGAGTTACCCACCCAGACCCATTCACCTACCCTATTACTCTACATTTACCCCTGACTAATGCACCTAACCCACACATCCCTGAAGACTATGGGCAATTTAGCACGGCCAATCCACCCTAATCGGCACATCTTTGGACTGTGGAAGGAAACCGGAGCACCTGGAGGAAACCCACGCAGACACAGGGAGACTGTGCAAACTCCACACAGACAATCGCCCGAGGCTGGAATCAAACCCGAGTCCCTGGCGCTGTCAGGCAGCAGTGCTAACCACTGAGCCACCAAAATGCCTTCCTGAAAGCCTCAATTGCGTGTAGAAGTGTTTCCTAATTTCACCTCCTGAAAGCTATGACTTTATTTTTTAGATTATTTCTCCAAGTTCTAGGCCCCTCATCAAAATAAGATAAACTCCTTTAACCTCTTTTTTCATTTCTCACTTGGCTCTTAACTATCCGTGCCAAAAAAGGACAATAATGTCCCGGTGCATCGCTGCTGATGTGCTTCTGCCAAATACAACAAGTTCATTAGCACAATGCTCCAATCCATGGTCAAAGCCACCACAAGAGGATCGAGTAAAAATTGAAGCTGGAATCATAATCTGGTACTCTCTGGAGGGGAATCTCACACCTTCACAAGACCAGCAGCAAAATAAGATCACTCTATCTACTGTGGTACCACCAGGGTGATGCCAGATGGAATGTATTCAGCCTGGAGCTTGATGACCACTAGTGTTCCACAGGGATTGGTTCTGGGACCTCTGCTCTTTTGTATTACTTAGAAGCCCTACAGTGTGGAAGCAGGCCATTTGGCCCAGCAGGTCCACACCGACCCTCCAAAGAGTAACCCACCCAGACCCATTCCCTTACTTCTCTACATTTCCCCTGACTAATGCCCGTAACACTATGGACAATTTAGCATGGCCAATCCACCTGACCTGCATATCTTTGGATTGTGGGAGGAAATCCATGCAGACACGGGAAGAATATGCAAATTCCACACAGTCGCCTGAGGCTGGAATCGAACTGGGGCCCCTGGCACTATAAGGCTGCAGTGCTAACCATTGAGCCACCATGCCACCCACATTGTGATTTTTGCAAATGATTTTGATGAGGAAGTGGAAGGGTGGGTTAGTAAATTTACCGATAACATGAAGGTTGGTGGAGTGGTAGATTGTGTGGAGGGCTGTTGTAGGTTGTAATGGAACATTGAGAGGATGCAGAGCTGGGCGAAGAACTGCCAGATGGTGTTCAACCTGGAAAAGGGTGAAGTTATTCATTTTGGAAGATCAAATTTGAATGCAGAATACAGGGTTAAGGGCAGGATTCTTGGCAGTGTGGTGGAACAGAGGGATCTTGGGGCACATGTCCATAGATTGCTCAAAGTTGCCACCCAGGTTGATAGGGTTGTTAAGAAGGCCTATGGTGTGTTGGCTTTCATTAGCAGGGGGATTGAGTTTAAGAGTCACAAGTTATGCTGCAGTTCTATAGGGCACTGGTTAGACCACACTTGGAATATTGTGTTCAATTCTGGTTGCCTCATTATAGGAAGAATATGGAAGTTTTACAGATGGTGCAGAGGAGATTTACCAGGATGCTGCCTGGACTGGAGGGCATGTCTTATGAAGAAAGGTTGAGTGCACTAGGGCTTTTCTAATTGGAGTGAAGAAGGATGAGAGGTGACTTGATAGAGGTGTACAAGATGATGAGAGGCAAAGATAGAGTGGATAGTCAGAGACTTTCTCCCAAGGTAGAAACGGCTGTCACAAGGGGCATAATTTTAAGGTGATTGGAGGAAGGTTTAGGGGAAATGTCAGAGGTAGATTCTTTACACAAAGAGTGGTGGGTGTGTGGAATGCACTGCCAGTGGTGGTAGTAGATTCAGATACATTAGGGACATTTAAGTGACTCTTGGATAGGCACATGAATGATAGTAAAATGAAGGGTATGTAGGTTAGTCTGATCTCAGAGTAGGATAAAAGGTTGGCACAACATCGAGGACTGAAGGGCCTGTACTGTGCTAGACTATTCTATACTCTATGTTATCAACTGACTTTGTGTTCTGTTAGCGAGAAACATGCTTGTGCATCTCTGTAGGAAGGATATTATTAAATTGGAGAGTTCAGAAAAGATTTACCAGAATGTTGCCAGGAATGGAGGGTTTGAGTTATAAGAGGTTGGATAGGCTGGGACTTTCTTCCCTGGACCTTAGGAGGCTGAAGGGTGACCTTACAGAGATTTATAAAATCATGAGGGGCATAGATAAGGTGACCAGCAAAGGTCTTTTCCCCAGGATGGGGGAGTTCCAACCTAGGGGGTATATTTTTCAGGTGAGAGGAGAAAGGTTTAAATGGCACCTGAGGGGCAACATTTTCATGCAAGGGTGGTTCATGTGTGGAATGAACCGCCAGAGGAAGTGGTAGATGCAGGTACAGTTACAACATTGAAAAGACTTTTGGGTAGGTACCTGAGTAGGCAAGGTTAAGAGGGATATGGACCAAATGCAGGCAAGTGCGACTAGTTTAGTTTGGGACACTTGGTCAGCATGGACTGAAGGGTCTGGTTCTATGACATAATTAACAAGGGTGTTGGCAGAAGCCCAGTTTGAACATGAAAGATTGTGTTAAAATATTATCCTTTCGCAAACAAAGTGAACTGAAAACCACCCAGAACACAAGTGGTAACAGTTTCTTTCTCCTCCAGTGGTTGAATAACTGTCGTGAATTCAGGCGGGTGGTACCTGAGCTCACTGATCACAATTACTGGTACAAGTCCCATTTAACTTCTGTCAGCTGACATAAGAGTCTCTTTATCTTTGAACATTAGTCAAATAGGATAGGGTTTAATAGCTGAATGTGTCTTACAACAGGCACTGTTACTAGTCACTTCAATTACTTATATGTGACTCATTAACTGAAGGGACAAGGAATCTGAATCATTGTGGTTTATTATTTCAGTGGTCATTGTTATCACTTGGCTTTATGTCTTATCAGGGTGATCCTTTTATAAACGAGTCACATCTGATGCGTTTCAGTTCCCACTTTATTTTAGACCCGCTTTTTAAAGATAGCAGCTTGGTTCAGATCAACATTAGGACTTCATTAAAGACAATGATATTACTTCTCATTCATTTGCATAACCATTCTGCGTGCAAAAATGTGTTTAATTCTGTAAGACTTCAAGGTAATGTTTTATCTTCCATTCATTCTTATAATTTGTGTCATTTTTATTGAGGGCCACTCTCAGAGATACTTCAATGTATTATATCCCATAGATCCTGATAGAGAACCTCTCCTCCTAACTTGATATCTTTGTTTAAAGCTGAAAATGTGTTGCTGGAAAAGCGCAGCAGGTCAGGCAGCATCCAGGGAACAGGAGAATCGACGTTTTGGGCATGAGCCCTTCTTCAGCTCTGATCTCCAGCATCTGCAGACCTCACTTTCTCCTCCTATCTTTGTTTAAAGTAAACTTCAACTCCTCCAGACCTGGTCAGTTATATTCTTGCAGGCTTGGACAGAATTGACATACTTGAGGTAAATGCAACTCCAGAATGCAACAGGGTTGCTTACCTGGTCCTAGCAGTGAAGCAGGAAGTTGAGAGCTTATTGAAGTAGCTCTAAGTCATTCTCACAGGATATCCTAAAGTCAGCCTCATTTTAGCATTCACAGTTAACCCTGAACCTGAGTTGGCCAACAGATGGGATTTTCTGGAACTGTGATATAAGAAGCAGTTCTGAAAAGGCTGCAATGGGTGCACTGAGCAACTCAATGAAAATGGTCAAAATAAAAGATCTGCTGGAAATCTGAAACAAAAACAGTAAGTGTTGGAGAAACTCAGCAGGTCTGGCAGCATCTGAGGGGAGAGAAACAGAGTTAACGCTTCGAGTCCAGTCACCTTTCATCAGAATGCAAATGAAAATGGTTGTTCCGCAAGATTGAGAATTGTAGGTCACTCTACCCTAACAGGGTAAGTGGGAAAAGAACCTCCATACATTTGGATCTCGAGGCGAGGTCATCCCACTGCTGGCCAGAGGCAATGGGACACAGCAAGCACTGTTTTGTCAGGGTCTGTCTCAAGCAGCACCCTGACACAACACCCTGCGCTCTATAGGTTTCCCTGGGATGTGAACTGAGCAAAACTATGACCCCCGGAACCTGGAGAAACGTCAACCTGGTGAAAGACACTTTTTGGTTTGCCCAAAACTATCGGTTTTCCAGAACAAAGAGTTGACCCTGACCGAGTGTTGGAGAGCGGCACATTCCAAGGTCCAGGACTATGTGCTGAGGGATGCACTAAAGCCTGGGGAAGCTGCTGCCAAGGCGCAGTGGGGAAGGACCACTGTCTGAGGTCTTTGTGCTGAAACATAGCAGGGTCTGTTAAGTTTGAGATCCCCTTATAAGTGTTCTTGTCATGTATAGAAAATGCCTGTTGTTGCAAATGGATTGAAGCCCTATTAAGGAATGTCAAAGTTGTACTGTATCTTCTGCAATGTTTGTACTGAACTGCTTTTGTACTTGTTTTTGTATTTACTTATAGATAATTTATGAATAAAGTACATTTTTGAAATAAAAAAGCACTATCGACAGTCTAAAGAGCATAGGGTGTAATTCCCTGAATATGTTTATAAGTGGAAAAACAGTATTACATGGAAAGCACAGTCTAACACGGGCTTACACATGTAGCTGTCAATATATCCAACATTCCTTCATTTCTCATGAAGCTGAACAGAAAAACCTAAAATCCTCATTAGGAATTCGAGTGTTAAACACACAAAATCTAATGAATGGGGGTGGGGAGAGTCACAGGTTTTTTTTTTGACATTTGATCTCATGTGTTATATGACATTTTGGATGCAATAATTGCACTAACTTTAATTTAAAATAAGTAGCACTTGCTTTTCTGCAAAGTGATCTCTATTGCCATTAAGAATTCATTTCTTTGTTCAATTTTTAAAACGTCTTTCTCCTAGCCGTAGAAAACAATCTGTTGCTGGAGAAAGGTGTTTTAGCTGCACGTAATTCTTTAAAAAGTGGATATGAATACATAAAGATTTCAATGTGGCCGATTGGATCATGTCAGCTGTGGAAATGTACCTAATCCTGCTGCTATCCCAACAGTCAGTGGAGGTGAGAGAGCCCTTTGCAGAAAGGCCTTGAGTGTTACCTTTGAGGGTGGCACTATGTGTATCTAACAAACACCCCCTCCCCGCTCCCGCCCCAGATAAACCAGCACCTTTAAATATACATTGGAAAGTAGACAGGAGCTTCTGGCTATTTTAGCACCAGATGTGGGAGCATCGTTGCAGAGATATCTCATGACTCAGCACAAAGAGAACCTTCAATCCCTGGAGCTTCTCACTGACTCCCAGCAGCCAGTTATTTTCCTTACACTTGCCCCTAGGGACAGAGCTAAGAGCTGCACAAGGGTAAGGCATAGATTACACAACATACACCCTATCACCAAGGGATGAGCTGTGCTATATACACTATTCACTTTTAGGGAATTCAAGTTTGCTGCACATTATTTGCAACTGTGTGTTTGGAGTTTTCTTTTGATGGAGTCAAACAGTGTTTTGGTGAATCAGAGGACTGGAATCCATGCTGGTTGAGTTAAGCCAATGTTGGAAATTTACCTGATGAATGGCCTCATGAATGGGAAACTATCACAATGTGGCCGCACCAATGTTTTAGAATGGGCATTTTTGGTCAAACTGATAGTTTATTATTCTGCCTCTGGGATATGTATGGTCCTTCTCATCCTCTTCCTCTTCCAGTTAGTCCATAGTTGGGCCTCTCTGGATGACTGGGACACAGTGTGCAATGAGTGTTGGGGACAGCAAATTATGACCATTTTTTGTGAAGGAGTTTTCGTGAAAGATGCCTCACAAACAGTCAAACAGGTTCTTTATAAAGACACCTATCAAATTTCCTGTGATGGTCTGGCAGCTCTTTGCTTCGCTATCGGTGGTCTCTCCCTTTATGTTATCTTATTGAAATACATAAGATCCTGATGGAACTTGACAGGGTGGGCACTGAAAGGGTATGCCCCCTTGTGAGAGAGATGAACATGTGTAGGCTGATGGAGTCCCTAAAGCCAGCTTCGAATGAGTTTAAGACATAATCATTCCAGGTAATGGTGACCTTGACTGTGTAATGGAGATAACTGGGAGACCTAAGCCATTGGCACCAATGCTCCTCTGCTCCTTCATGAAGTGGCTGTAGGTACAGCTCCATCAATCCCAGGTAGGTTTGCCTGTATCTACTTTGATAGATGTGGGTGAGAATGGGTGACGCCATCCAGTCTGTTACAATCAAAGGTACCTCACGGCGGAGCTGCAGTTGTCTTTTTTCTTCAAGTAACACAACAAGGAAGAGAATAATCTTTGGCATTCCGATAGCCATAATTCTCACTGGAACAACTATAAATCTAAGTATCAAAGTTCTGGGACTAAAATCTCTAAAAGTAAAGAAAATGTCTTTATTCATTCAGTCATGTGATGTGGGTGCTACTGACTAGGCTTGCCTTTATTGTCCCATTCCCCAGAGGATGTAAAAGGTCAACCACATTGCTAAGGGTGTGGAGTTACATGGGGGCCAAATGAGGGAAGGACAGCAAGTTTCTTCCCTAAAGGACATTAGTGATCCAGATGGATTTTTCCCCAACCATTGTTTCATTGTTAGACTTTTTAACTCTAGAAGAAAGTGAGGACTGCAGATGCTGGAGATCAGAGTCAGAGAGTGTGGTGCTGGAAAAGCACAGCAGGTCAGGCAGCATCCAAGGAGCAGGAGAGTCGATGTGTCGGGCATAAGCCTTTCATCAGGATTCTAGATGCTTACTCAACTTGAATTTCACCATGGCAGCATTTGAATCCAGGTCCCCACTTCATTACCTTGGTCTCTGGATTTAATCGTCTAGTGATAATACCATTAGGCCATCACCCAACTACCAAATGTTGTTGAAATATTTGGATCTCACAAAAATGAAACCCCATGTTCCTCTGAACTGAAGGAAGAATACAGATACCTGGCATCAATGTTAGACAATACTTGTTTGATAATGCAGAACATGCTTTGGTCAGCCATACCATATAAGCAGTCTGCACACATTGTATGTTCCCAGTCTCCATTCATTTGAAATTTGTATCCAATTTTGCAGTCCCATAATTCACCCTGGTGGCAGGTGGGTTACAGGAAATTGACCCCATTATTTGAAGTGCATTTGGGAGTCAATTTATGAGCACAGCTTGCTGGAACTACTAAGGTCAAATAAAAGAAGTATTGTCATGATCTGCAGTTCAACAGCAACCGCACATTAAAAGTATCTCAATGGCTGTAAAATGCTTTGGGATGTCCTTAGGTCATGAAAGGTGCTATATTAATGCAAATCTTTTCTTTCTTATTTCTAATCTTCACATTCAGTGACTTTAGTCCCTGCAGAGAGTGGGACTTCAGTGGACAATTTACATCAGTTATCATTGTTGTCATTAATATATTTATACAATAATAGTCTGAAACAACTCATAGAAACTTATCACTCTATAACAGGTTATTGGAATGTTTTCAAAGCTTGGAGGTGTGGGGTATAAAGGGAATGGTAGGAAATGGCCCAAGTCCCCAGAGAAAGGATACCTCATGCAAATTGGAAGCCTTTCAGTGACCTAGATTTACCCACCAATTTGTCTCAAAAATGCCTAATTTGGGGAGAATATGAAATCATTAGACTAGGAGCAGAAGTGATTTATGGGAATGGTCCCAGGGATGAGGGGCTTCAATTCTCTGGACAGATTGAAAAGCTGGAGCCCTTGTCCTTAGAGAATAGGAGGTTGACCAGTGTGTTGGTAGAGAGACTGCATTCAGAACTATGACCGGATTGGACAAGGTAGATAGAGAAAAACAGCTCCCATTGATGGATGGGTCAAAAAGCAAGAAGGTTAGTTGGATTTCATCAGCAAAAGAACCAAATGTTAAATGAGATTAATCACTTTTGCGGAGTTAGGGTCTGGAATGTACTGTCTGAGAGTGTGGGGAGGCAGGTTCACTTGATGCTTTCATGAATGATCTGGAAGTTGACCTGAAGAGAAAAGAATTGCAGGACTATAGGGAAAGGCAGAGGAGTGAGACTCATTGAGTTGCTCTCGCAGAGGGCCAGCACAGACACAGTGGGCTGACTGGCCTCCTGCTGAGCTGTCGCCATCCTGTTGAGATTTTAACAGATGTCATGAATCAATGTGTTTGCCTCAAACAATTAGAAACCCTACCTTTACTTTGAGAGATTTCAACTTAGGAAGCCAGTATACAGCACAGTCAGCCAATAATGTTACATGGAGCAATCTCTAAATTACCTCTCTAATTGCTGTCGGCTATACTCGCTAAAACACCTAACTTAAATGGTATTGCAGCTCTTCTCTAAAATATTTACGAGTATTTAAGTTGATTCTCATTTCTCAACTGATTTGCAAACGAGTTTGGAGGCTTTTTCTAAAGGTGCAGGGGATTGTTGAGTTGGAACTCTGAAAAATGAACTCTTCTTTTTCTGCACCAGATGACGTTTAAGTGCTCCCTCAGCTTAGGCACCTCACAGATCAAATGTGGTGTGTGGGTCCCTTTACTTTATCCAGCGACATACTGAATTGTCAGCCTCAGTCCCAGCAGAGTCCCTGCTGTTGTAACAGTGTGACTGCGGCTTCTCAGAGTAAAGACAGTCAGCTTAATGTCAAGCGTGCTTGAATAAACAGGCAGTTTTATGCTGAGGATCTCCAATCACTAGGAAAGGAATCTGGTCAAACTCACTTACTTTTGACCTTCGCAGTCAAAAGATAAAAGACACTTCATTCCATTAGCCTGTCTTGGATCTTAACTTGGGTCCCAGAAGCAACAGCAGAGTATTCTAACCCATTATGGCTTCTAAAGTCCCTAATTCTTACCATCTCTCTTCACTATCTATTATGTGATGCTTTGAGTGACAGAGTGAGATAAACATGTTCAGCCTTCATTCTGGTGTGACTGTTGGACATTTCACTCCCACAGCAGGCTCAAGCCAGAGGATACAGATGTAAGTAATAGGATTAGGAACATAATATTCAATGTTATGTGTGTTATATATTTAACTCCTGTGCTGGTGCAATAAAAGTCATCATCACACTGCTTACTTGCTCTGAACATGTACTGGAGGACTAGAGTAATTTATCACCATAGCTGGCTTGCAAGTTGCACTCACTGTAATTCATTGTTTTCTGTGTTATTTTAATGCTTTTACTTATTACAAAGGGCACACAACTACACTCTGGGGGGTTAGACCAAGGAAGTCACCACTCAAGAGCTGGTCAGTGAGATTTTTTTTAAGAGCACTCCATCCGCTTGGCTTTTAACAGCGTACAGGATCTGAAATAATCATCATTCAGTTAAAGGCACAGTAGCCCCGAACAAATGTTTGTGCCAAGTGTTTGGGACGAACCAAATTAAGGGCTTCCCCAATGACTGGGGGAGGTTATCCAGAGGTCAGAGGGACCGTGCTGATTAAGAAAGTTCCCAGTTGAACCCCAATCATTGCGGAATTAACTGTGGTGTCAGCACCAACACAGTCAGTAGCACTCTCACCTCAGACTTAGAGGTTTATGTATTCCAGTGATTTGATGGCTGACACTTTGATGTCATAGTGAGCAAGTGCTGCGCTGCTGCAGTACAATGTTATACTCCAGCTCAGGTTTAGCTGTGACAACCCATGCCTCCCCCTCCCCCACCCCTCCCACATCATTACATAACCTCTTGGCACTCACCATCAGGATTCTCATTGATGTAAAGTGACCAGAAACAAGTCAATGGATCAGTAGGTGCAACCAAGCAGGAGTCGATGAATCATTGCCTGTGGAACGTCAATGAGTGAGGAAGTCATGCTTTATGGAAAATGGGGACAGTACGACAGGAAAAATGAAATCAAAAAGGGCAGATTGCTTAACATGAAACCCTCTTTAAAATTGGCACAATGTTCATAGCTGAGATCAAGATAGAAATGTGAAGTTTGTATTCTTTCAGCAGGTCTCTGCTTTGTGTATAGTAGGAAATCAAGTGAAGCAGAAGACCTTATACACAACTATCCTCTCGACAATGACCGATATTATTAAAACCTAAATATTCTATAATAATCATAATGTGCAACTGAATCACATTTTAGCTCCTACATAAATGGGGGGGGGGGCGGGTGTGTTTGGAAAATACAGACCAGTGGAACTTCAAGTATAGCACAGAGTTGCCAGCGTTGTGTCTAAATAGTCACCCAATGTCATGTGTTGATTGACACTTTAAGCCATCAGCCAAATGCATGAGATGTGAGGGTTTTGTTGATTGTGCTGTCTTTTGAAGAAGAGGATCAGAGATCACCAGTTGGAGAGGAAATTGGAAAAAGTAGACTCATCTAGAAAACCTAGGCGAAAGTGAGTACTGCAGATGCTGGAGATTAGAAACAAGAGTGTGGTGTTGGAAAAGCAGCGCAGGTCAGGCAGCATCCGTGGAGCAGTAAAATCAACATTTCTGGCAAATACCCGATGCCTGATGAAGGGCCTTTGCCCGAAACATCGATTTTCCTACATCAAGAAAAGCTGCAAACATGCCACCCCAATATGACATTGACTCCAGAAAGTCAAGTTTGACAGAAACAATGTCAGCCATTGGGTAACGGGATGATGATACTAATACCATGGGCAGTTACGTACTAGTGGAAGTAAAACCCTCGTTCCTTGTGCTGAGCATGAGCTATGATAAAGCAGATTTTAGATAAAATTAATCAATCTCTGCTTTTAGTGTTTCACTCCATAAAAATCAACACATATCTGCTCACTTTCAAGCATTTTAAGAAAGATGTGGAGGCTTTGGAAAGGGTGCAGAGGAGATTTACCAGGATGATGCCTGGTATGGAAGCAATGTCTTATGAGGAAAGGCTGAGGGCCTTGAGGCTGTTCTTGATAGAGAGAAGAAGGTTGAGAGGTGACTTAATAGAGACATACAAGATAATCAGAGGGTTAGATAGGGTGGACAGGGAGAGCCTTTTTCCAAGTATGGGGACAGCAAACACGAGGGGATACAACTTTAAAGTGACGGGAGATAGATATAAGACAGATGTCAGAGGCAGTTTTTTTACTCAGAGAGTAGTAAGGGTATAGAATGCTTTGCCTATAACTGTAGTAGATTCGCCAAGTTTAAGTGCATTTAAGTTGTCATTGGACAGGCAAATGGACATACAGGGAATAGTGTAGGTGGGATGGGCTTCAGATTAGTATGACAGGGCGGCACAACATCGAGGGCCGAAGGCCTGTACTGCGATGTAATGTTCTATATTCATTTGCAATTGTTGCCATTATATTCTTCAAAATATTTCACTTTGACCTGTTGTTTCTGGCCTGTATCTCCTCTGGACATTAATTACAAGGTGGAGGCTGGTCATACACTCAATAATCTTGGCCTGCCAAAGGAGAAAACATAGCAGGCAGGGATAAAAGAGCTAGAGAGAAAGAAAAAAAGAATAAAACTGCAAACGCTGTAATATTAAATCAAACGGGCCATAAATAGAAGGGAAGAGGAAAGGAAGTCTTTGGAAATGGCAAAAAGATACACATTCATTGACAAAGGGAAGGGGAAAATAATGTTTTTCAAAATGTCTGTAAGTAATGCTCATGTTCTGACGGAAAGGAATCTGCGATTCCGGTCTGGCCTACATGTGACTCCAGACCCACAGCAATGTGATTGACTCTTAACTGCTCTCTGAAATACAAGCCACACAGTTCAAGGGCAATTAGGTATTGGAAACAAATGCCGAACCAGATACGCTCACACATACAAACGAATAAAGAATGTCGAAATTACCAAAGGATGCAATACTCATTCAAAAAGAGTCGGGGGTGTCAGTGAGAAGTTAATGGAAATGAGGTGTGAGGGGAATGAAGCACAGGCAGCATGGTGGCTCAGTGGTTAGCACTGCTGCCTCACAGCACCAGGGACCTGGGTTCAATCCCACCCTCAGGTGACTGTCTGTGTGGAGTGTGCACCTTCTCTCTGTGTCTGCACTGGTTCCCTCAGGGTGCACTGGATTACTCACACAGTCCAAAGATGTGTGGGTTAGGGTGGATTGCCTCTGTTATATTACCCACAGTGTGTAGATTAGGTGGGAGAGGGTGGACAAAGTCACCTGGTTATAGTCCAACAGGTTTAATTGGAAGCACAGTAGCTTTCGGAGCGACACTCCTTCATCAGGTGAAGCATGAAGGAGCGTCGCTCCGAAAGCTAATGTGCTTCCAATTAAACCTGTTGGACTATAGCCTGGTGTTGTGTGCTTTTTAACTTTGTACACCCCAGTCTAACACCAGCATCTCCAAATCATGGTTATAGTCCAACAGGTTTGTTTGAAATCACAAGTTTTCAGAGCGAGGTACCTGACGGTGGGTGTGATTTTGAACCAGGTTAGGTGGGTCAGCCATGGGGAATGCAGGGATGGGGTGGTGCATTTGGATGGGGTACTCCTCTATGTGGTCCAGAAGGGCCTGTTACCCCACTGTAGAGATTCTGTGCCGTTGGCCAACATCCACAGACAGTGACATGGCGTGCTGCTACTCCCAACTGCTGATGATTTCCTGTGTGTCTGCACTGGACGTGCTGCAGGTTCTGGTTGCACTTGGAAAGCGGCGGTCCGCGCGCGGGGGTTCCTGACGCCAGCGGCCACGCCCCTTTCGCTGACTCCGCGTTCGATCTCCATGACGACACGCTGTATCAAACGGGCGGGTGGGCGGGGCCAGGGGGTGGGGTGTGGTGTGAACACGGCGCGCTCCGATCCGCTCCAGCGCGGCTCCCTGATCCAGGCCGGGTTTTCCCGCGAGGCGCCGCCGCCGAGTTGGAGAAATGAACAAAATTCAATAATACGGAAAAAAAAACCCTAACCAAGTTCATCGCGCATGCTCCAAAAACCCCAACCATCCTAACACAAGACACATCGAAAAGTCACCGAAAGCAGCCCAACTGCAGGTAACAATCTCAGATCTCCCCTTTTCAAACCCCAAATCAATGAATTGTTTGGGAAGAAGGAGCTTGACAATAGCACTGGGGTTTTAGAGCAGGGATAAGTGTGTTGTACATGTCTCGCTGTTAATGCTGCCAGTTTAATATGATCTTACTGTTCTGTGCACAACATGATGTGTATCTGTGTGTGTGTGCGATCAATCCATTAGCTTAAGTTTAAAATCAGGATTTAAAATATATATTTAAGATTCTATGTCTTAACCTCACCTTTTATTTTGCTCACAACTAAATTGGGGTTTTGCAAAGTTGGGGACTGCAACCGACAGAGAAGCGAATAAAAATGTTTTCTCCTAATTGATGTGACTTTAATTTGATCTTGGCTTTCTGTCTAGCTGGGTGATATCTATCTGTCTGCAATAGGCATTTTGTTTTTTTTTCCATCGCTCACTCAACTTGAATTTAAATGGCATCTGCGCGGATTCGCTCCTTTTTCTCTTAATTATTAGCAAAAAAGGGAACCTTGTCAGGGACAGGAGTGACACGGATGAAAATAAGAGTTTACTGTGATCTCGCAACCAGTGGGAAGCAGCGATTTTCCTTTGCCCCCTAGTTTCTTACACAATCAACTCTTGAGTTTTATTCGTTTCGTCTTGACAAGGGTTTGTGGATTAGAACGGAGACTGTGTGTGTCTTCATGGGGACGAGGTGAGTTTAATTTACGATCTTGTCTTAAATATTGATACGTCTCTGTAGATAAGTTTCTGTTTTGGAAATGGAGGGGGTTACTCGTTATTACGAGAAGACAGTCAGAGGCTGACTGGGAAGGAGGGGTATATCTTACCGTCTCTAAGTTTAGAGAGGAAATGAACTGTGATGCACATTGGCGTGGTCGTTCGTATGGAGGGTTAGACAGAGGGATTGGGGGGGGGGGGTACCTAGAAGGTCAGCCTTTCTTCCCGGCAAAGCTTAACCTGTGGGATTTCATTGTTGATGGAAAAGGGGGTTTATTCTCTATTCTGGGGGAACGCGCAGACTGCTGAGTTTTGTTTCTTTTTTTGTGTGACCTCCTTGACTTCAATAGAAAGTTTGGTGCGAGCGAACACAAGCCGTGGAAGTGCAGATGATTTGGTGCGCGCACTAACAGAAAAGCAAACAAGGTTATTTTTATAATGGCATTTTCAGAATGTGGAGCGTGATTCGCAGTTTGCGTCAGTTGGTGGGGACGGCAGAGGGGCGAAATTTGGGCAGATTGAGCAGAAAGGCAAAACGCTCCTTATTTTTGGGAAGGAGGGTGGTCACTCCCCTCGGATTATAACAGGTGCCGGGACGATCTATCAATCTGGGAGATTCCAGAGAAAGGGAGACAGAAAGGGAGTTTGAAACCTGGATAAGGACAAATTATTTGACCCCAGCTGATTCCCCCCTCTGCCCCCTCCCTGTCTTTTTTGCCCCTTTCACTTCTCCGTTGCCTATTCCCCTCCTCTCATTGCAGACCGAGAAATCCATGTGAAGGTGCAGTGCTCTGTGAAAGCTTGTAGAGAGACGGAGTACTTTATCCTGTCCAGGGCAAAGAACTTGCCTTTTTGAACTGCCGGGGGTGGGGGGGATGTGGAGGTCAGTTGAAACCCACATTAGTTTTTTAAAAGTTCAACCTCCAGCCCCGGCAAAACTGACATTGTTTTAACAGCAACTTTGTAAATCAAGTTACAACGCAGCGCCGCCCTCCTCCCCTCGATGCCTTGTTTAATTTATCATTTTTAATTCTACTGATGATAATCTGCCCACGTTTCCATGGCTACATAAACTGATCGAATTTAGAACGCCAAATTTGATGAGACTTTAAAACACATCCAGCATTAAAGGCTTCACGTTCTTCTGGCATCTCGCTCCATCGCTTAATGATTATGTTGTTTTCTTACCAAACATGTCATATCTATGGCGACCATGGAGGGTTATTGTCTTTTTCGAGCAGTAGTGCACATAAGTAATTAATGACCTTTTTTCCCTCTTTGAGCACAGTCAATGTCATCTTGCTGTTTTATCTGGTGTCATAATTTACACCATTGACAAATATTAGCTGCATTGCTCAAATACTCTGTTAGAAAACAGAAAACACTTTGCCAGAGAAAACTTAAGTTTGAAACTACAGCTCATTCTGATGTGCTTTCAGCATTTGTTGTGTATTGGATCTCTTTGTTGCTGTTTCTATCAGATTTGTGTGTCAATCTAATTTTAACCTGTTTAATTTCAGTCGAAATAATCTGCAGTATTCTTAACTATCATAAAATAGGAGGATACTGTACACAGTCACGTATAAGTGCTAGTTGTGTAAAATGATTAAATGTATTTATTAAAGATAAATTGTTCAAAGTCACTGCTCCGGATTGAATACAGTGATTGTGGCAAAAAATGGGCATTTCAATTCTTTCGACCTTTAATATTTGCTTCTCAGCCATTTCCAAATGCTGTGCAGATTTATCAGAATCACAATGGAATTGTCCTGATAATGGCAGGTTCGGCTAATTAGCAATCAATAATTAAAAAGTTAAGTTGTCCAAGGTACAAGAAAAAAATCAGCGTGGAAAGAAATGGTGGAAGAAAGCAGCGGATCGTCCGATCCTGATCTTCCTGTAATAATGTCGAAGTCAATAGGAAGATACTGTTCCACGTAGTTCACATTTGTGTAATTATTAATCTCAATTGTTTTTGCGCGATATTGACATTGTAATAATATTTCCTAACTGTCACCATTCTAAATCTACTGGAGCACCACAGCTTAATGGCTAGTTAATTTAAACTCCACGCGTTGACTTACAAATGACAGTCAGTTGTTGGAATAAGGGACACTGCAGCTGTAGATGCAGTCAGCATAAAAACAAAACTGGGCTTTTGTGCTTTTTGGAAGGTCTGGTTCACTGTGTGCACCTACCTTATGATTTACATAGTTAAACAAAACTTATGCATTGTTCATTCTTTCATTGTGTTTGCCGTAAATGTGGGGGGGGAGAGAAAAAATCGTCTACATTGTTCCTGGAAATGAGATCTTGTGGCCTGTAAATGGTCGGAATGTAATACACAGTTCACAAACCCGTCAAAGGAAAAGTTAAGATTTCTCCCTGTTGCCCTTGGTCAGGGTTATCATCTGTTTCCAGCATGTGTCCTAAATGCCTTTGAAAAAAACATGCACTGGAAAAATGATGATTTGCCCCTTTAGAACTAATTATCATTCTTAATAAGTATTAAAGGAATGAGACAGCATTGCTAGTATTACAGAGTAAGCCTCAAGGTGAGAGAGTCATCAGGACAGTGGCTTCAGGACAGAGGCAGACTCATCGTTTTGATAGGAGATACTGTTTCCTGAGCACAGCTCAGGGTGGGGGTTAATTATTTTGATAGATTGGCAGCTGTCAGTCAATCTATGAAGATGTTGCAATGGCAGGCAAAACAAAATTAAAACTTCACATCCACTTATTAAAAACCTCCAGAGCTTCCTTTGCTACATCAAACCTTTCTGTGTTTCTCTTTTTTTTCATCCTGTGGAAGTTTTTATGCTCTGTTTTATTTGCATTAATAAGGACTGTTTCATGTTGACCACTGCAAATAACCCCAGTGTGCATTTAACTCTCTCCTGCCCAAATACCTTCGTCTGTTTTCCATTGAATTTATTCTCAAAAGTTAAATAAACAGCTTTTTTAGAAAAATGAATCATTCAGTGTAATCTCTTAGTGAAAAGCATATGGCAACCAAAGAATCTAAAAAAAATTGTCCACAGTCCATACTCCAATTTAACAAAACATGAATTGAAAGACCTCTGTAGTTTGGTTATGATTACGATGATCAAGGACAGTACAATGTCTAACTTCAATGCAGTGGTCTCTATTATATAGTGGAAAAACTGAAGCTCCAATTGGAGGGTCAAATTGTCCCAATTCACCTCCTGTGTACTGATTAGAATAGTGTTCTTGTTATGGAATTACTATCCTTTAAATAAAAAGGCATTGAACTCTAATAATGCTATTGTTTAATCTGTAAGGGACAAGGGGATTGTGCCTTATAATGTTTAGCAGAAAGATTATTAAGGAGCTGAGATTTGAGCTCACTCTTTTAAATAATTTGTGGAAGAATACTGGCCTGTAGCAAACTATCGAACTTACTGAAGGTGAAACTACTCTGTGTGATAACAGAATGTTATGATGCGAAATGCATGTGGAAGTAATGCGTGTGAAAAAATAAGTCCAAAGACGTACACAGTCATTCTAAATATTAAATACAAAAGCTCCAACTGCAGTATCCATATTTATGAATTTACACAACCAATTCAAATATAAAAAATATAAAACCTAAATATTTTTAATGCAATCTTTAGGGAATTTGTTAACCAAAGCTTTAGCACATCCAGGCTAGTTGGATTTCCTTTATACAATATTGCATGGTCAAATCTTTTTACATTGAGATGACTTCTTTTTGGAAAATTTTAGTGCAGCTGCAATTTAATCAGACAACAATGAATTGAGAAAAGTTTTAATTGCTTTAATCATTTATCTATGGAGTAATAGTTACAGTGGAGATAGGGGACTTTAATAACATTAAAGTGCAATGTGCAGTCTTTTATTCCATCATAAAATTTGTTGGAACATTTGTTATAACCACGGTGGAAACTAATGCCACTGGTCATAAAGTACCTAATCTGTTTTTACACTCATTTTTAACTGCATAATTTTTAAAAATATGTCAATTCTAGCTCAATTTGGAAAGCAGTTTCTATCCTCTTCAAACAATACCCACTTAGCTCCAAACCAGCTTCATAGTGAAGGAATCATTTGGCTCAGTTGGTCTTGGAAACACTGTTTTTCTTCAGTTTGTGCATTTCCTGATCATTTGGTTGCCACACCATTTTTTTTCTGCCTTCCACTCTACTTGATAGTATTGACTCCAGTGTCTAACCTGAAATTGGATCCTGTCCTGTGTACTCTAACCCTTCTATTAAGCACCAGTCAACAGAAGAAAGCCCAATTCATTGTGGGTCAAGGAAGGTAGAGGAGGGAATCCCTCAAGAAATTTAAGAACTATATAGATGAGCATTTGAAATGCTATAGCATATGAGGTTGCAGGCCAGGTGTATGATTAGAATAAATGGATGCTTCATCACTGGTACAAACATGATGGGCTGAACGGCCTTTTTCCATGTTGTAAAAGCTTTATTCTGAGGCCAGTTATGAGCTGAGAACAGCTAACTCAGTCAAGGCTGAGGAACTGATCGATGCTCTTCCTGATTTGTGACTGAACTGCCCCCACAAGCCCCTAATGAAGCCTTTCCACATTGAGCCGCATGTTCTATATGAACTGTGTGTCATGGCTTTCCCCAGTCAATGAGGTGGCAACTGCTCGATAACTCCCAAATGCAGCAAAACTCATCAGCTAGTTTTCTTAAGTGGTGACGTGTGCTTTAAACTGCGCTTCCCCATAAAAAGGTTCCATTGTATATGCATAAATATTGTCACATGATTGGGAAAAGAAGTTAACAAGGCTAGCTTTTCTGGAATGTTCTAGTTTCTCACCATTCTATAGTATATCCTTCTCAGGGTCTGTCGGTTTTTGAATCTGAGGTATCAGTTTTATTGTCTCACACTTCACAAGTTTCTGTTCAAAAAATGATAATCCCACAGGTCAACTATCTATAAAAGCAGTACACCCACTGTCCAATATTGCTCAGTGCAATTGCTGAAACGCTCATGTCGTCATTTTCCATTTCTGCTTCAAAATAAATAAGAATATCGAACATACTGATACATGCATGGGGATTCTGGATTTTATTTCAGTCACGAGAAAAGGCTACATTGCTCACTTGTGTAACAAAATACACATTCCAGTGTCTAGCTTGCAATGTACCTCACCAGTGTTGACCAATTCCCTCGAGGATCCCTGTTTTTCTGTATTGCAAACACTTCGACTCTAGTTTCTGCTCTTCCTGCTATATTAATTCCGTGTTATATATCTCTAGTAAATGTATTATTTAACTACACAAAAAACTTATAAATTGACTAGTAATGTGCTTGAGTGAGCAGCTGCTGGCAGCCTGGTTTCCAGCAGTTAGTCACAGCTCTTTTCAGCACTATGACAGTTATTAAATATAAAAAAAATCACGTTGGTTTAAACTACATTACGTCCTACTGTCTCCACCACCCTCCCCAATTTTATTCTTTGCCCATTACACCCTGTAGGCATTTGACTTACCCCAAAAGGCAAATCACACAAGAGGTTTGTCCTGACCTGACATTGCCAGCACATCAATGCCCTCTGTGATACAACCGAAGTCATACTCACTCTCTCCTTCCATTGTTCCCAACATCATTGGGATTTTTCTGACTCGTTACAATGTCTTTCAGTGATCTCCAACCATTTCATAACCAATGTGCGCCTTTGCTGTAAGTGTCGAGATTGGGAATAACAATTTGTTTTGCATTCTTTCTCCCTCGCTGAAGGGGAATAATGTTGGTGGGATGGCGGTGATCAGGAGAGAGTGGGTGGCTGAGGTGGAGGTTGAGCAGAGTTTGTATTATAGGGCAGCAAAGTTAAAGATCAATTTGGAAGGCACTTTATTTCTGAATGTGTTTGATAAGGAGTTCCACCAATTCACGATAACACATAAACATTTCAGCAGCAGCATCCGATCAAACATGAGACTTGAAGGTGTTAGGTTCAGTCAGAACTAAGGCAGTTTACAAAATAGACATTCTGTCCAGTGGCCCCACTGTAAACTGAACAGCAGCAGTGGACAATGAGTTTTTTTTTATTGGAGAAAACAGCCAAGAGCGCAGGTAGTGAAGATCTGTAACTCTCTCTCTCCTAAGAAACTGAAGTAATGTGAATGGGAAACTTCAAACTGAGACTAAGATATTTTAGCTGGAAATGTGTTGCTGGAAAAGCGCAGCAGGTCAGGCAGCATCCAGGGAACAGGAGAATCGACATTTCAGGCATAAGCCCTTCTTCATATTTTAGTTAAGATATTTAAGATATTTTAGTTAAGAGAAGCTATTTAAAGGTTATGGAGCCAAAGTGAGTGGGTAGGCCTATAATGAAGATCTGCCATAATCTAATCAAATCATGGACAAGGCACAATGGACAAATTGGCCCTTGTTCCTGTGCTCTCTGGTGACTTCCTGAAGAACTGTAATTACTCTGAGAATCTGTGGTACTCACATTGGCCAGACTGTTTCAGGAAAGTGCACTATATGTTTCTCTTTGGAGATGTTAAGATTGGGAAAGCGCAAAGTCTTATTTCTGGCCTGTGAACAAGAGCCGCAAATGGTTTGGATTGTCCCCGAAATCTCGGCTGTGCCGGATCTCTATTAGCTGAGGAGAAATGAAGGTGAGCAGTGGGAATTCCTGTTGTAGGATTCTTCCCAACATGGGAGTGGAATTTTCCTCTAGTGATCAGGCTGGTCTGAAACATCTGAGAGTGATCATGTGTCAGCAACCTTGCTGTTGACAGAGAATCCAGAAACAGATCCGTGAAATCAGAAAGAATTCCTAATACGCAACAACATTTTGATACCAATTAAAAATATATAACTTTTTATAAAAGGCTGTTTTCATTTATAACCATCATAAAAAGGCATTATTATCAATAGGACTTTGACATCACAAACTTTTCCTATTCCCTTTTTTATTGTTCTCTCTTTGTACAAATATGGCCAAATCAGTGTTGTTTTACCACCCATCAAAGGTCCATTCTGCATATAATCATCATCAGCATTTCAAGTCTTGCATGAAAAACGTGCTAATTGACTTGCCTGCAAAGCAACTTCCATTCATTGCTCTGTTAAAATTAGGCTGAATTTTCAAAGAAATGACAATGTGAAGTTACATTTATTTATTAATTGCAGACTTATTTTAAAGTTTGCTGTCACAAATACGTGAGATTTGCACTCACTTTGTGTCTCAGCCATAACTCATCACTTTATGAGATGCAGTGAACATCCTTATGTGGCAGCCATTTTGGGCAAAGCAGGATCCCACGGATCCAATGAAATGTACACAAACTGAGTCAAGCATAGAGAGTACTGGAGATACTCAGGAGTGGAGAGAGAAATAGAGTTAACGTTTCGGGTCTGGTACGATGCTCCTTCAGTACAACAAGATGTTGGAAGATGGGTTTATAAAATCTATTCTACATCAGACTTCCACCATCTTTCAGTTTAGCTGGCCTTTGATTCACTGGGAGGTTCCTGCGCAGCAGTAAAGATGACATATATCTAAGCCTGGTATAGAACCTGGAATCCCAGCATTCTGCTTTCAGCAGCTGCAGCTGTTTGAAGCTGACACCAGATGCAATGGGGGATGTTGTTGGGGGGGTGGAGGGTGGGGTTGGGTGTTGGGGGAGTTGGGGGGGAGAGGAGAGGATGGAGAGAGGTGGGAGTGTGCGGAGCAGGGGTGTGATGGTTGGAAGGTGTGAGTGAAGGTGTTGGAGGAAGGGAAAGGATACACCTCTATAAAGAGATGGTACTCCCTCGCCCCTCAGTCGACCTTCACCCTGTGCCTCATTGGGCCAAGAGTCCCTGTTTATGGTAAGGTTTGGATGGTCAGTCCACCTGATGGACTGTCCAGGTTCACCATAAAACACTCAATGCAGGCTTAAAATCGAGCCAACCAACATGAAACTTCAGACCCATTCCTAAAAATAATTCCTGTCTGTCAGTGACAGTTTTTTGCACTAGGGCTGACTGTTAAGGTCCCATCCCCCCAACACACAGGACTGGTGAGTATTGAAATGTCCTCCATTTATCTGACGCTGGCTGTGATGACCTTAATCACTCTAATATCACACAGTGGAATCCACCAAATGCTGCTATTGCCATCAAACCATAAATTCAACTTTTAACATACAGACCTATCTTAACTACAAGTTAATGAATCTTCTGTGACTGCGCTGTACGTACAGCACGAACAAAACTGAAGATAAATTTCATCTGCCTTCCTTAATCAACGGAAGAACAAACAAGATAGAAAGAAAAAAATGTCAAATTTAAAGCATGATTTCATTTTGCTCTATTTGCTGAGAGTTGTTCCATTTAATACATTATATCTAATGTTTGCATTGCTTAAGTATTTGTGTTGTTCTGTGTCATAAATGATCATTTGAAACTGTCTTACCACTGACTTGATGAAATCTAATCACATCCCCATTTACTGGAGCTTTCACTGAGGTGAGCTCACCAGGCCCTGGATGGTGTGCTAACAGAATCTGAAATGTGGTGCCACATTACTCAGCAGATTTTGTCATCACGAGATTGTATCTCTGGTCAAGGGTCTTGTGGCGCAGTGACAGAGTCCTTACCTATGGGTCAATGCATCTTGGTTTAGGCTCACCTACCTTGCTGAGTATGTTTGAATGGCTTGATTCTTTTTTATTAAATTTGTATCTCTTGTGAACCACCAAGACTCCTAAATTTTAGACACTGCTCGTGTTACCAACTCTTGTTTAGCGAATTCATTTGAAGATTTCTGTACCCAAACCTATTCTTCGTTAGGCCGTGTAACCCATCTATCGGGAGCATGACCAACTCTCAATGTGGTTGAAGCTTCAGTGGGTAAAAATAAGAACAGATTTACACTTTGTGAAAGTCTGAGCAATTGTTGAAATTTAATGAAAATGAGTGGCTAATCCTGCAGTTCATTCACACAGTACAGTGGGAAGGAGTTGGATGAAGATTAGGCAGCAAGGTGAAGACAGTGAGCAAGCCACGGGGTTGAGGACCCCATGTGGTCACATACAGGTATTGGTGGATCGCTTCCAGCAATTACCTCTCTAACTGTTTACTTTGGGAAAGAGAGGGAAAGCAATTAAAAACGACAGTTCTTTTAAATTTTCCAAATCAGGCTCCAACATGTCAGCAGGGGATCAGGTATAGATTTGTAAGGTTCATACACCTCAGTGGACAGTTGTTTTTTTTGTGAGAAAGTGGTCTTTTTAACTGTGATAAAAACCGTGGGTCATAAATTGCTGTGGAACTCAGTTTATGTCACTTTATTTCTAAGGCACCCGCTGTGTCAGGAGGCATAAGTGGGAGAACTGTGACTGGGTGCATTTTAAAACTGTCCTTAGGGAGAATAGAACATGGTTGGTATTTTCTGAAGCTTTCAGGACATGGAGTGCAACAGGGCAGCATGCTGTATTTTTCTGACAGAGAGCTGAATATGTTGCCGTTAGTTGTCGGGGTAAGTTGTAAGATGGCTTTAGTTTACTGCATACTCATAGAGTCACAGAATCATACAACAAGGAAACAGACCCTTCGATCCAATCAGTCCATGCCGACCATAATCCTAAACTCAACTAGTCCCACCTGCCCATATCCCTCTCAACCTTTCCAATTCATATACTTATCCAAATGGCTTTTAAATGTTGTAACTGTACCTACATCGACCACTTCCTCAGGAAGTTCATTCCACATATGAACCACTCCTTTTGGTCGGCATGGACAGTTTGGGACAAAGGGCCTGCCTCCGTGCTGTAGGATTCTGTGACTGTATGATTCTATGACCCTCTGTGTCAAGAAATTGACCCTCAATTATCTTTTAAATCTCTCTCCTCTCACCTTAAAATTGTGCCCCCTAGTCTTGAAATCCCCCATCCTCGGGAAGAGACATCGACCATTAACTCTATCTAGACCCCTCATTATTTTATAAACTTCTTTAAGGTCACCTTTCAACTGCCTAAGCTCCAGGGGCCACCAATAATCACCCCTGATTCCAGGGCTTATCCAGTAAAACAATTTGTCATCAAGATCTACTTCAGCTATTCCCACAGAAATTTTATTGCTCAAGTTTGTTCTTCTGAGAATTATGAAGGTGAACAGGAGGTTTACTAACTGCGTTTAAAGACGTGAAGGATTTTGATAGAAAAGTTGCTTCTAAGTGGCACAAGGGACATTGACCAGAGGACCCGAGTCTAAAATAATTGGCACAAAAAGACCAGGGACAGAATGAAGAGAATTTTTTATTGCGTAAGCTTTGAGGAGCTGACATGCTGAGGTTGAACGACTGGTGGAGGGAGATTGAATAACAACTTAAAATTGGAATTAGCCAAGTACCTGATGGGAAACAAAGAAATCCAAGGCTGGAGAATAGGGAAGAATTGGATAGTTCTTCCAAAGGGCTATCACTGGCACAATGGGCTGAATGTTGTCTTTAGGTGCTATATCAATCCGTGATTCTATAGTTGTAGTCATAATAGACAATTCTGGCTGATTCCTTTGAACAGTGCAGTGTGTACTGGCTTCAACAGGATCCCCAATACCCACCACAGACTTTCTCAAGAAAGAAAAATAGTTTGCTCATTGTATGATGCTGTGCAGGTCCATGTTTGTGTTGGATCACTGTCTTATTATACAAGCTACTTTATGTCATGCTTTGTCTGCAGCCTTTTCAGTATTAAGTGCACTTAATAGACAATAAACAAGCATATATTCTATTCCAATCATCCAACACAGAATTGTAAACATATTCTTAGAATTACAAATAATTACCATCTCTTGGGTGTGTACCTGAGGGAGCAGATTTTTATGTAAAAGTCAGATGTAGGTTTGTGCTCCCAGTAACCAGACTTCAGTGTGTGCTGAAGTTGCATGCATTAAGCTGCACCCCTGCACTGGAGAAAAGTCTGGCATCAGGTTCCTCAGTCCAGCTCATTTTCTTGATGCTGTTTCATTCAAATAATTCACAGAATGTGGGCGTCACTAACATAGGCCAGCAGTTACTGCACATCGGAACTACATTGAGAAGGTGTTGGTGAGCTTCTTGAACTGTTGCAGCCTGTGAGATATAGTTACACCCATCAGAGAGGGGCTTCCAGGATCTTGTGAATAGAAAGTGATATAGTTCCCGGTCAGGGTGACAGAGGGGGCTTACAGATGTCAGTGTTCCCATTTGTCTGCTGACCTTGCCCTTCAAGATGGAAGTGGTTGTGGGTTTGGAAGGTGTGGTCAAAGGAGCCTTTATGAATTTCTGCAGTCCATCTTGGAGATGGTAAACACTGCTGCCACTGAGTGTCAGTGAGGGAGGGAGGGGATGTTTGTGGATGTGGTGCCACTCAAGCCACTCTGTCTTAGATGGTGTCAAGCTTCTCGGGTGTTGTTGGGGCTGCATCCATCCAGGCATGTGGGGAGCATTGCATCACACCCCTGACTTGTGCCTTGTAGACGGTGGACAGGCTTTGGGGAGTCAGGAGGTGAGTTATTCACCACATTATTCCTAGCCTCTGACCCTCAGTATCTGATGAGTCGCAAATGATGGTGAGCTGTGTCCATCCATCAGCGAGCATCCCCACCTCCGACCTTATGCTTGATGGAAGGTCATTGATGAAGCAGCTGAAGATGGTTGGGCCGAGGACACTACCCTGAGGAACTCCTGCAGAGATGTCCTAGAGCTGAGGTAACAGACCTCCAATAACCACGACCATCTTCCTTTGTGTCAGGTGTGACTCCAACAGCAAAGATACCTATTGATACCTATTGATTCCAGTTTTGTTGGGAATCTTTGATGACACAAACAGTCTAATACAGCCTTGATGTCAAGGCTTGTTACTCTCCCCTCTGGAATTCAGCTCTTTTGTCCATATTTAAACCAAGGCTGTAATGAGGTCAGGAGCTGAGTGGCCCTGGGGGAACCCAAACTGGGCATCACTGAGCAGGTTATTGCTGTACAGGTGCTGCATGATAGCACTGTTGATGACCCCTTCCATCACTTTACTGCTGATCGAGAGTGGACTGATGGGGTGGGAATTGGCCGGGTTGGATTTGTCCTGCTTTTTTTTTTCTCACTTACCACTTCCCTCACCACTTGCTGTGGACCAAGTCTTGCAGCAGTGCCCTTTCAGACATGACCAGTTCAATCAGTCTTGATACCAAGGAGTTGCTACTAGTGATCGACATTGAAGTCCCTGCCCAGAGTATCTTCTGTATCCTTGCCAGCCTTGTGCATCCTACAAGAGCTGTTTAACATAGACTAGTATGGATTTATCAACCCAGAACAGATGATAGCTTTTCATCAGCAGGAGCTCTCCCTGCCCATGTTTAACTTGACACCTCGATATTCCCTGGAGTCCAGAGTCAGTGTCGAAGACTCCCACAGCAGCTCCCATGCTCCTGTACCCCATTGTGCTACCACCCCTGCTGGGTCAGCCATATCAATAGCACAGGATGAACCCAACGCTAGTGACGGCAGTGTCTGGAACATGGTTTGTACGGTGTGATTCTGTGAATGTGACTCTATTAGGCCTGTTGCTTGACTAGCTATGGGACAGCTCTCCCAATTTTGGCAAAAGCACCCAGATGTTGGCCAGGAGGACTTAGTGGGGTCAATGGAGCTGTGTGTGTCATTTCGGTTCACAATGCTGGGACACCTGTCCAGTTACTTCCTTTCATCAGGCATTGTAGTGGTTTGAAAGAGTAGGCTGGCCTGCTGACCTGCAGCTGACCCTGTGTCAGTGGCTATGACTGGGGCACCACTTCCATCTTTCTTCCTGTACAGGTATTATTGATAGTTCCATGTCAGTTGCAGGTTTAAATTCCACTTAAGAGAGCTGACATAAATCGTTGGCTGTTCCTGTGTTGGGAGAGAGCTTTACCATCAGGGGATGTAATCTTTTAGTTGTGACATCAACCCAAAGCACCTATCTACCCTCTCAGATGGCCATAAAGATGCCAGAGGGGTATTTGAAGAACAGCAGAGAGTTCGTCTCTCAACATTCGTTTCTCAATCAATGTCAAAAGCATGTTTTTACGTTGCCATTTTATGAGATCTTACTGTGTGCAATTGGTTGCTGTGCTTCTAATGTTCCAAGAATTACTTTGTTGAATATAAAGCACATTGGGACCTCCAGAGGTCATGGAAGGTGCTATTTAAATGTAAGTCCTTACAAAGGACATAAGGCCCAGAAACAGCCAAACCAACTCACGGTGGTGTTTCTATGACTCTTTCTTTGGTGGATTGAGTGTTATTACAAAGTGCACAGCTCCTTCTCTGTCAGGAGAGTGGTGTAGAGAGCAAGATGGGTCTGAGCTCCAGAAATGGATACTGAACAGAAGAAACAGTCTCATAATGCCTTACTTTTCAATGCCATTTTGTACAGTGCTGTATGGATGGAAGCTTATTCAATGGAGGGAATTGGGTCTTTGAGCCAAGTGACCCTGGGAATCAAACCCATAAAGCTTTGTTGAACAGTCAAACAGTCAAGTGTTAGATATCCCCAGAAGGGTTTTGGTATGCTTTCCTTTATTGGTCAGAGTATTGAGTACAGGATTCTGGATTAGTGGTGCTGGAAGAGCACAGCAGTTCAGGCAGCATCCAAGGAGCAGCGAAATCGGTGTTTTGGGCAATTGGGAAGTCATGTTGCAACTATACAGGACATTGGTTAGGCCACTGTTGGAATATTGCGTGCAATTCAGGTTGCCTTCCTATTGGAAAGATGTTGTGAAACTTGAAAGGGTTCAGAAAAGATTTACAAGGAAGTTGCTAGGGTTGGAGGATCTGAACTACAGGGAGGGGCTGAACAGGCTGGGGCTGTTTTCCCTCGAGTGTCGGAGGTTGAGGGGTGACCTTATAGAGGTTTACAAAATTAAGAGGAGCATGAATAGGATAAATAGGCAAAGTCTTTTCCCTGGGGTCGGGGAGTCCAGAACTAGAGGGCATAGGTTTAGGGTAAGAGGGGAAAGATATAAAAGAGACCTAAGGGGCAACGTTTTCACGCAGAGGGTGGTGCGTGTATGGAATGAGCTGCCAAAGGATGTGGTGGAGGCTGGTACAATTGCAACATTTAAGAGGCATTTGGATGGGTATATGAATCGGAAGGGTTTGGAGGGATATGGGCCGGGTGCTGGCAGGTGGGACTAGATTGGGTTGGGATATCTGGTCGGCATGGAGGGGTTGGACCGAAGAGTCTGTTTCCATGCTGTACATCTCTTTGCTTCTATGACTCTATAACAACAGCAATTGAATAAAGACCGTGTGCCTAACTAGGGCTTCACTGAATTTCCTCTGCTTGCAAACAGCTAAACACATGCCTCTGTTAGATCTGTGCTTTAATTATTCTCAGAAGCCAATGTACAATCCCAAAAAAAGTTGCATTTATTTCCTTCCACAGCCTAAGGTTCAGCATTCTTTGAGCATCCTTAATAATATTTGAATATTAATTTTTAATTAGAAAACAGAATAATGCCTCATTTCGGATCTTTTTAATAAATGAAGTAGAGAATTTCTAATAAAATAAACGACTTAGAAAATCAATTAGTCCTGGGTTGCATGGTCTGCTGTTAACCCTGTGATGACTGAAATAGCTTCATTTACATCTCAGACACGACTCTGATGTGAGAGGACATTCTATAAAAGCTCTGTGGTGGGGAGCATGAGAATTAAAGTCTCGAAAATGGACATTATATCTGCACGACCAGAAGAAAATGGAAAATGTTAGTTTCATTATTTACATTACTGAAAACCCCAGAGGGTTAAAGCCATGGGTCATAAATATTTGGATATCCTGTAGTGTATTTTATTTCTCCCTGTATATTACATACTATTTTACTTGCTAAATTTAATTAATATTATATGCTTCTCCGGTTCAACTGTTTTTCTGAATCATGATTTAAACTTATTGGCAAAAAAAGGCTTCTAAAGAAATGAGAATCTAAATTAATTTTTAACCTAGATTTATGATTAATTTATAATACTCCACACATCTCACTAACCAATCTAGTTTATTTTCCTTGCTCAGGCCTATTATGAATCATTCCCAATATTTGTTTAAGAAATGGTAGCCCCCTCCACCCTAACATTTGTTCTCTGTATAAGTTAAGATTTTGTTGTTCAGGGAATATTGCATTTTCTCTGCTGTTTTGTGCCAATTTTGAATTATTTATCAAAGGTGGGGACAGACTGCAGGAATTAATGTGGAGTTCGGCTTGATCACACAAACTCTGCACCCTGTCAATGTCCTTATAATCAAAAAAGAGAAGTAAAAGTCAGTCATGGAGGTCAAGAATTTGGTGTATTTAATGAAGGCACCTGCAATTCACAAGGCTTTATCTTTTTAACAACCCTCCAGGCATGCACTTTCAAGCTCTCTCTCTCTCTCAGCTCGGATCCTGACCTCGTGAGTTTCCCTATTTCACTGCTGTACTGTTGGGACCGGGGCTTTCTGTTACCGAGGACCTAGACTCCATAATTATTTGTCTGACCCTCTGCACCTCAACTTCCTTCTTGAAGACACTCTGTCCAGCCTTCCTTTTTGACCAAGCCTTTGGTCTTGACGTGGCTCAATATCAAATTTAATTCGATGCTATTCCTGTGGAGGGTCTTGAGCGGTTTCGCTACATGAAGTGCAAAGTGTTGTTTCTAATGTAGGTTTTGTAAAAGCGAATTCATTGGAGGCTCAGCCTCTTAATTTTGATCATTATGTTGGAAGTGGGCAATCCTGGCAAGATCAGCCTTTATTGCCCACCTCTTGTGCCTTTATAAAGGTCTTCAAAAGAACGTCTTCCTCTTCATTTTGAAAGGTTGTGGCCCTGTCACTGTCATTTTACTCAGTGACCATAGCAGATGTGTCTAAGTGGGTCATGTGACTTTGAAGTCCTAGTGTCCCCATTGTCCTACAGCCCTTGTTGTTTGTGGTAGTAGAAGGGAATGTTTTCAGAGATGCTACCAAAGGAGCAATGGCAACCAGCTGCAGTCCATATTGTGCATAGGGTAGATGTTAAAGCTGCAGTCCATATTGTGCATATATTGTGCATGGGGTACATGTTAAAGCTGCAGTCCATATTGTGGATGGGGTATATGTTTAAGCTGCAGTCCATATTGTGCATATATTGTGCATGGAGTAGATGTTTAAGCTGCAGTCCATATTGTGCGTAGATTGTGCATGTGGTAGATGTTTAAGCTGGTTCAATGGGTGGCAACCAATCAGTTACTTTGACCTGGACAATGTTAACCTTCTTAATTGCTGTTTTGATTTGTTTTCTTCATTTATTACTTTGTGACTGGGGTGTGGACCTCGCTGGCAAGGCTGGCAATTCATGCCCATCCCAGTTGCCCTTGAGTTGATTGTCTCTCAAGGCCATTTCAGAGGACAGTTCAGGATTAACCGCGTTGCTGTGGGTTTGGAGTCAGATGTAGGTCAGACTGGTAAGAACAGCAGATTTCCTTCCAGACAGGATTTTATGACAATTGATGATCATTTCAGTCACCATCACTGATGTTTGTTTTAGATTTTCAAATGTGTGAACTGTATGTAAATCCCATCATCATATCCAGACAGAGATCTCTGAATTACCAGAGCAGTTATGGTACCACCACATCACTGGCTCCCTATGAACTACAAGAGCTTGTTGGAGCTGAGACTTAGGCTTGTTGATAGCTTCCTGGTTACCCATAGGTCATAAGGTTGTGTGATCAAGACTCACTGGGCACAATCTCATTTCTGAACTGAGCGAGCATTGCTTTGTTGGGGATACGTTTGAGGATTGCAGGATGAAGTTCACATCCTACCTGCCTGCTCAGGTGGAAGTAAAAACTGACATTATTCAAAGAAGAAGAAATTTAAAAAGGCAAATGTTAGAGCCACAGCATCTGTGGGGAGTAAGACAGTGATGGTTTCAGGTTGGTGGCCTTACAGCATTCCCAGCAAGCCCTGCCTTCTTTTTATTTACTCAGAGATGTGAAGGGAATCCCCTGGTGTCTACATACACCAACACTACTGAATAAAATAGACCAACTGGAAACATTGCTGTATCTGTGACATGGTGAAACTTTCGGAGATATTCCAAAATGGGAGCTACAGGTATGAGAATATTCACAATGTGGATAAAACACTGTCCACTCTGACGAAGGACTTGTTTCGAATCTAGGAAGACAGGGATAAAACTGGGCAACTCAGAGTGGAGAGGAAAGTCGCACACTGGATCAATGCATCAGGGAACACAGGTAGATGTTTAACTATAAGGTAAATGTTAGCAAATGATATTCTGGAGAAATGTCTTTGTGCGGAGTGGTTGAACATATGACCCCATGAATTAGGAGCAGGTGTAAACCATTCGGAGCCTTAATTCTGTTCCTTCATTCAAATGAAACCTGTAAATGGTTTCCATGAGGCAAAGTTAACAGAAACAGCATTTTTATGGGTAAGCCGGATAAATGTTTCAGAGAAAAAGGAATGAAAGCATTTGCTGACAATTCAAATGATAAAGCTTGGATGAATATTTGTGTTGGATCATATAGACCAGCATGGGCTAATCGGGCCAAATGGCCCACTGCAGAGGTCTGTTAAGGCTGGGTTGCTAAATAAATGCAAGGCTGAGATTTTCAATCAGTAAGAGGGACTTAAGGGGAATGGGGTGAAGGCAAGTGGAGTTGAGGAGTACCAGATGAGCTTTGATCTCATTGAATAGCAGAGCAGACTCGATGGGCCGAATGGCCTAGTGCTCCTATGTCTCATGATCTTATGGCCTCAAGGATTTCTGTGCAGTAATTCTATAAAGCTAATAGTTGACTTGTGATCTAACTCATCACACAAAGAACACAGATCATGGTGAATCTCAATGATAATACATTATCTGCCCTGTTCCTTCATCAACTGTTTTAATGCTAACGTGTGAATAACATTTCTGGGTAAGGTTGGTATTTCCATTCCATTGTGTGACCTTGCACCCTTTGGTGAATATGGTTTAGTTCCTGAGACTGGTTTAAAGCACACAGATTGTCAAGTGGAGAGGATCTTCGAGTTGACGGAAGGAGAAAAAGAGATTGAGATGACCTCAGATGCTATTGGCCAAATCCAAGTACCCAAGTAACGCATGTGTGTGTATGTGTTTGTGTGTATGTGTGAGAGAATCCAAGTAACATGTGTGCGCGTGAGAGAGTGTGTGTATGTGTGTGAGAGAGAGTGTGTGTATGTGTGTGAGAGTGTGTGTAGTGTAAACTAAAGGAAATCAAAGTAAATCTTCAGCCTTCAAGTTCCCCAAGAAAATGGAAAATGTGTTGCATCAGTTGTGTGCTGCCAACATTTCCTCAGGGGAGCAACCTGTGACGGGTGGGAACATGTGTGGCCTCATTGTCCAAAAGTAACACGTTTACAAAATAATGCCATATTTAAATCTGAGTATATTTATACTATCTTTGTGTGTTGACATAAGGGTGCACATATTCTGAGTCTGTATGTACTGGGAGGGGGGGGTCTGTGAAGTACCTGCCACAGAAATGGAACGTTTACTGTATGAAAATATAGGTTGGTATTAATTATGCAAATCAAATCCAAAACAAACATTACCATATCCCAGTCTGTTCCTGCCTGAGTCAATGGGGCTTTGCGAGAAGTTGCTATTTACCTGCTTGTTTATCTGGTATGATTGTATAGAATGGAGGAAGGGGATCCTCTGTCAGCTGATTGCAGACAGAGTTTGTGAATCGTTTCCTCACCCACTGAACTGATCAATGGTTTACTGAAGGCAATGACAGCTGGAAGGAAGTTGATTCTTAATGGAGATTTGTTTCCTGGACATTCTGCATTGGAAAAGCAGTGCAGTTTCATTAAACATTTGCACCTTTTAATATAATTTCTCCAAAGTTATTTCATCCTGAATGGCATGGTTCTCCCATGAAGCCTGACCAGGGAGGGAGTGCCCCAGCACCTTTGGTCTTTTGTCCATTTATCCTTCAACAGCTAGAACCCTGCATCAGGAGGGCGACTATTGAGTACTCCCCAATCGTTCAAGTCATTGACAATGCCATGGATTCCACTACTGGGACGTGCCACTAGGAGCAGGCTTGCCAAGGTGCACTCACTTCAGTTAAACTTACCTCATTATACCTCATGCCTGAAAACAAAGTTTTGTATCACTTAGTGGGTTTTAATGGAAAATTTTAATCTAAAAATTACATCAGTGATTTCACTTCAAAAGTACTTCATTGGTTGTTGAGCAATTTGAGGACTTCCTGAGGTTGGGAGAGGTGCTATATAAATGCAGTTCTTCCTTGCTGCCGAACAGTGTTCAACACAATGCCCATTTGGTGAGGGGACCAGCTGGACTGTAACTCATCAAAGAATAAAGCATAAAGCGCACAGGAGCTCCAAAAACCCATGTTTGTCCAGGAGCACCGACAGAATTCATGGGCTGTTTCTGTCCCAGGCCAAAGCCACCCCCAACACGGCCCTCTGATAAGAGTACAGCAGCACCCGTAAGAGCCCAGGCCTCTGTTGTTGGGTCCTGCTGTAGCTCACTGTGCTGAGCTCTGTTTTAGCCCCTCATGATAAGGTTATTGAGAATAGAGCAAAGGCTACTTGATGTCTATAACAAGGTCTCATTTCTGATGAAGGGCTCTTGCCCGAAACATCGATTCTCCTGTTCCTTGGATACTGCCTGACCTGCTGTGCTTTTCCAGCAACACACTCGCCACTGTAGTGAGTTGCAGAAAGATAATGGCTCCTAGGAACATAGGAACAGGACAAGGCCATTCCGCCCCTTGAACCTGTTCCACCATTCAATGAGATCATGGCTGATCTGTGGCCTCTTGCCTTTGGCCCTTATCCCTTTGCTTAATGAAAATTTGTCTGTCTCAGATTTAAACTGAACAACTGATACAGCATCCTCTGCTTTTTGTGTAAGAGAGTTCCAACCCTCTCCCACCCTTTGTGTGTAGAAGTGTTTCCTAACATTGGAGTGGTATGGTAGCTCAGTGGTGAGCACTGCTGCCTCACAGTGCCAGGGTCCCAGGTTCGATTCCAGCCTTGGGCAACAGCCTGTGTGGAGTTTGCATGTTCTCCCCGTGTCTGCTTGGGTTTCCTCCGTGTGCTCCGGTTGCCTCCCACAGTCCAAAGATATGCAGGTCAGGTGAATTGGCTGTGCTAAATTGCCCATAGTGCTAGGTGCATTAGTCAGAGGGAAATGGGACTGGGTGGGTTACTCTTCGGAGGGTCGGCGTGGACTTGTTGGGCTGAAGGACCTGTTTCCACACTGTAGGGAATCAAATCTCTCCTGAGTGGGGAAAAAGTCAGGACTGGAGATCAGTGTCGAGAGTGTGGTGCTGGAAAAGCACAGCAGGTCAGGCAGCATCCGAGGAGCAGGAGGATTCCTGATGAAGGGCTCATGCCCGAAACGTCGACTCTCCTGCTCCTCGGATGCTACCTGACCTGCTGTGCTTTTCCAGCACCACACTCTCAACACCATCTCTCCTGAACGGTCTGGCCCTAATTCTCAGACACTGCCCCAAGTTCTAGAATTCTCAACCAATGGAAATAGTCTCTCTTTACCTACCCTGTCTTTTCCTGTTAATACCTTGAAGACTTTGATCAGATTTCCCCTTAACCTTCTAAATTCTAGACAAACAGGACTAATTTGTATAATCTCTCCTCATAACCTCTGAAGTCCAGGTGTCATTCTTGTAAACCAATATTTTATACCCTCTGAGGCCAATCTGTCTTTCTCTCGTCACCCAATGAGAGATTTCCTCAGGCAAGTTCAACTGTAATTTGGGGGAATTTTCCAACGGGATGGCCGGTGGTTGAACTACCCCCAGGAAGGGTCTGCTCCTGGAGGGAACACCTAACCGCTGTGAGCAAACATGAATCACAATCCAACCCAACTAACCCTGGGCATTGAGAAGAGAAAAATCACGAGATGGGGTGAGGGAGGGCTCTGTGCAGACCTTGTTAATTTGTGTCCAACGCAAAGGGAAGTGTCTCCCTTCTAGTGCAAAGAAATACTGTCAGGTGCTGTTCCGAATTAAGAGGACAGAGAAACGAGGATATGTTGGAAAATGTTGGACCATTCAGCCTTGACAGGAGGTGAATGAGAGTGGGCCGTACGGAGATATATTAGAGTCTAAGCGGAACAGAAAAGGTGAATCAATATTTCAAGTTAAACCATGATTGCAGGACAAGGGGCAGAGGTATAAATTAGTAAAAGGCAGGTTCAAGGCTGATCTCCGGAAGCACTTCTTTGCTGTAAAGAGTGATCAATACCTGGAATTGGCTCCTGGTTTGGGTAATGGATGCCTAACTCTGAAGTAATTTAAGGCAATGAGATGTAGTGTGGAGGATTTTATAGAACACCAACATGGATAGATCAACAACAGCGTCCCCCACCCCCTACACCATCTGTACTTAACTCTTATAGACCCACCAACTGATGGATAAAACAGCTTACATTAATTCAGCGTTGATTTCCATATCAGCTATTCATTAACCCATCGTTCACTGCACCCACTTAAGATGGTGTGATCATTATTCCCTTGCCCTTACAGACCTGGCATTGGTCACAGGTGGGTGTACTTTATTTCATTGAGCATTGCGGGTTACTCAACTGCATGTGGGATCTTCCCCAGCAGTTTCACGGAGAGTGAAGGAAATGCTTCTGCTGCAGCCATGCGATAGGAATACAGTTCTTCACTTTAAAACGTCTGATATCTCTCACAGTCCGAATCAAAAATAAGGTCCATTTCTCCAATTTGCTGTAAATGCATTTGAAGAATTCAATTTAAACTGGTTACTGATATGATGCAGTGGCTTCTGCTGGTAAAATCCTGGATTTCACAGATACTTTCAATTCATGACTATAAGCAGAGAAGCACCTGTAAATGTTAAGACTTGGCAGCATTTTTATCAACAAAACTTTCATTTCTGCACAGGACTCTCGTTTATTCAAAAGCTGCATTTAAATTCAAGCTCCTTTGTTACTAAACTTTTTAAGATATTTAATTGTAGTTTTTTTTCAAGTTGTCTGACAGTAATTATTATCTTTAGGTTTTTCCATCTCCTCACAGAATTGGATTCTTGCTTTGCGTACAACAACAATGTAGACAGGGCTAAATCCACCATTTAACTATCGATCCAGAGATGGTCCAGCTCAGGAGCAGTAGTGGAGAAGAGTTTTCTTTTCTCTGCTTCATTCTAAAATGTTTGTTTGTTCAAATAAAGGATAACAGTACATCATACAACAAACATTAAAGCTGAAAATCAAAGAAGGAGATTTAGAAAGCCATTCTGCTGTCAATAACTTGTTGGATTACATTGACAGTGTCATTGAATCCCTGCAGTGTGAAAGTGGGCCATTTGGACCATCAAATCCACACCAACACTCCAAACAGAATCGCAAGCAGACCCACCCCATAACCCTGCATTACCCGTGGCTAACCCACCTACACTGCACACTACAGACAATTTAGCATGGCCAATCCTCCTACCCATACATCTTTGAACTGTGGGAGGAAACCAGAAAACTCGCAGGAAACCCACACAGACATGGGGAGAATGTGCAAGCTCCACACAGACAGTCGCCCGAGGCAAGAATTGAACCCAGGTCTCTGGAGCTGCAAGCTAACCTATGAGCCACAGTGCCACCCGGTACAAGCCCCTTTTGAGTGGGAGAAATTATACTAAATAGTAAAGCTGTTCTCAATTATTATTTTCAGGCAGCAGAAACCAAAACTTTGTAAAGCATGATAACAATGGGATTAATTGATTTATTTATTTAGATGTGGCATTCTTGGGATGTGACAGATGCTATCAAGCTCTATGCATTGCTCACACACACATATCCGGAAAGCACCGTGCAAACCATGTTAGTACAGGATTGAAACTGGCCAGCTGGCAGCTTCCCTTCCTGGTAAGACACAAGTGAACCAAGTGGTAGAGCAATCACATTCATCATCGTTGTCCCTGATGCCAACATCCAGCAGGCTTTCTCATGAAACAAGAATGGAAGAAGAACAGCTCAGATGATGGGTCGCTGGACCCAAAACGTTAAGTCAATTTCTAAGAACAAAGAACAAAGAAAATTTACAGCCCAGGAACAGGCCCTTCAGCCCTCCAAGCCTGAGCCGATCCAAATGTACTGTCTAAACCTGTCAGTCAATTCCGAAGGATCTGTATCCCTCTACTCCCCACCTACTCATGCATCTGTCCAGACGCATCTTAAATGAATCTACCGTGCCTGCCTCTACCACCTCTGCGGGCAACGTTGTCCAAACACCCACCACCCTCTGTGTGAGGTACTTGCCATGTGTATCCCCCTTAAACTTTCCACCTCTCACTTTGAAAACGTGACCTCTCGTTATTGAATCCTTCACCCTGGGAAAAAGCTTGTCTCTATCCGCCCTGTCTATACCCTTAAAGATTTTGTAAACCTCAATCAGGTCCCCCCTCAATCTCCTTTTTTCTAATGAAAATAAACCTAACCTAACCTACTCAACCTCTCTTCATAGCTAGCACCTTCCATACCAGGCAACATCCTCGTAAACCTTCTCTGCACCCTCTCCAAAGCGTCCTTTTGGTAATGTGGCGACCAGAACAGAAGCTGCCAGACCAGCTGTGTTTCTCCAGCCATTTCTGTTTGAGAACTCCAGCATCTACAGGCCTCTGTTTTATTTTGTGAGTTCAGTTTCCCAGCTTTCACTGATGAGGTTTGAACTTACGACAGGTGGGCTGGTTGTGACTTGCTGGGCTTCCAGACAGATGGCACAGGCAGACACCCCCCAAGAATAAACCCTTATGACTATGGTTTCCTGTCAACTTGGAAATGCCTGTCTAGCCTCAGCCAGTCAACGCGAGGGTCTGAATCTACACCAACTGGACATTACAAAGGCTCAAACTTTGCAGCCATGGTGTGGAGGTGCTGGGGTTGGACTGGCGGAGAGCAAGGTCAGAGGTCACACAACACCAGGTTATAGTCCAACAGGTTTATTTGAAATCACAAGCTTTCTGAGCACTGCTCCTTCGTCAGGTGAAGTTTGTCTGATGAAGGTGAAGATGAAGACATCACGTGATGAAGGAGCAGTGCTCCAAAAGCTTGTGATTTCAAATAGACCTGTTGGACTATAATCTGGTGTGGTGTGACTTCTGATAAAAATTTGTAGGACAGCCGTTTAGCCTCTCAAGCCTGTGCTCCTGTCCAATAAGACCACTACTGAGCTGAAACCCAGTTCCATCCAAATTCCTTATTGAGCAAAAATGGTTGGGATTTCTCCATAACAGCCCGCTAATAAAACCCCTAATTTCATCTGTCGGAATATGACTTAATTAGTGGGTGGCTCTTTTCAGGAAGAAAGTAACATATTTACCTGTTTATCATTAGAAGGGAATGTTCAACCCCCAGCCCCTCAGAATATACTCAGCTCAACAACAATTTTAAAGTTTCATACAATAATCCATCCTGACCTCACACAAAGATTCAATACTAGCAGTTATCATGAGGAAGAGCTAGCGGAAGATCACTAGACATAATGGGCTGTATATGACAGGGACAATCGTCATTGAACCCCAGTTGAAGGTTGAAAAAGAATAAAGGAACAGGGCTTGGCTATTCGGCCTCTCTAATGACATCATAGCTGATCTGTGGCCTATCTCCGTTTATTTGCCTTTGGCACATATCCCTGAACACCTTCTCTTAAGATAAAATTCTCTAACTCAAATTTTAAATTAACTGATCCAGCATCCACTGTGATTTCTGGAAGAGAGTTCCAAACCTCTCCCACCCTCTGTGTGTGTAGAAGTACTTCCTAACATCTCTCCTGAATGGTCTGGCCCTAATTCTCAGACTGTACAAACACTTTGACAGAATGGCATTGATGCCACATTTTGCCAAATCTAGAGTTGAACGTGAGCGTGTGTGTGTTTGTGTGCATGTGAATGTGAGTGCCTGTCTGTGTGTGTGTGCTTGTGTGCATGTGAATGTGAGTGCCTGTCTCTGTGTGTGTATTTGTGTGCATGTGAATGTGAGTGCCTATCTGTGTGTGTGTGTTTGTGTGCATGTGAATGTGAGTGCCTGTCTGTGTGTGTGTATTTGTGTGTGCATGTGAATGTGAGTGCCTGTCTGTGTGTGTGTATTTGTGTGTGCATGTGAATGTGAGTGCCTGTCTGTGTGTGTGTATTTGTGTGTGCATGTGAATGTGAGTGCCTGTCTGTGTGTGTGTATTTGTGTGTGCATGTGAATGTGAGTGCCTGTCTGTGTGTGTGTATTTGTGTGTGCATGTGAATGTGAGTGCCTGTCT
>NC_057743.1:38954978-38964830 GCF_004010195.1 Chiloscyllium plagiosum | reverse complement strand
TGTGTGTGTGTGTGTGTGTGTGTGTGTGTGTGTGTGTGTGTGTGTGTGTGTAGCATGTTCTCTTACCATGACAGATTTTTAAAATTTCCTTTAACATCCAGTTTCAACTGTAGGCGTGACTGAGCAGTCACCCATAAAACAGGGCTATCTGTTGTCTGGCTGGCTGAGTGACCATCCTCTCCAGGACTAACCCAAAACAGAGGGCATTATCTGTTCATCCACAGTGCACCAAAATCGCGACCTCACCAACATTAACTATGCAGCATTCCACACTGTGACAATCAGTGATATATATTACAACCTCGAACACAACACGTAATTTATGAAGCACTAAGACAAACTGTGTAAAACATTCCCTTTATAACTGCCCTTTCTTATAGATCCTTTTTGTATCAGCATTATACAGAGACTCTACTGTAGAGATAATTATAGAGACAATAAATATATATAATACAAATATTGACTGCAGTTTAGAATTACGGTAGTAAATTGTCGAACTGTGGATCACACGAGTTATTAAAGGGGTGTTATATCAGGATGTAATATGCATTATTGCACATTCTAGGTCAGTTATGCAGCCCGAGAGGCAATGATTCACCAGCTGGAGCTGAAACATTGCAGTCAATATTTGTTTTATTTTACAGTTGGAGTAAATTTATTTTATACATTTTATGAGCATTAATTTAAAAACCTTGTCCTTCAGATGTATGTCTGGCTGCGGCCTAGCTGCGGCCTAGCTGCGGCCTAGCCTATCTCTGCAATTTCCTTAATGTTCAGATTTGCTTCTCTATCCATTGGCCCTCGAACTCTGTATTGTGTTTTTTTGTCTGGACCACTGGTGGCTGATCTTTCAGTCACCATCTACATAACCTGTGGGACACCTTCCATTAAGCACTGCTCCTCTCCATTTCTCTGTTCATGTTTGAAGTCCCATTTTTTTGGATGAATTCTTGCCCTGTACAGTTTATTTTATCTAGTCTGACTGCAATTTTCCACGTTGAAGCCACAATATAAGTGTTCACTATCATTGTAAGCAAAGGGAATATTGGCACACAGTTTAGCTGCACAATGTCATTCGGAGGGGACGCTTTATAATCTATAATAATCTATAATAAAATCAAGACACTCGCAGATACTGGAAGTCTGAAACAAAAGCAGAAATTGCTGGAGAAACTCAGCAGGTCTTGCAGCAGCGTCTGTGGAGAGAGATCTGTACAGATTTAATAATTCAAATCCAGTGTGATTAATCTTTCGAACATGATTGTATTGGGAGTGATTTCACTCTCTGCTCTGCACTAGAAAGATTCCAGAGCCCTGGAATATCATTAGGACATTGACTGTACCTGATTGTGCATGTGAAAGCAGCTTTGTAAGGCAACAGCAAATCTACAGCTGTCCAATCTACGATGAAGGAAAATGAATAAATATTTGAAAAAGAAAATTATTGCTAGGAATTTGAGGGAGTAAGGATGAGTCCTTCAGGAGAGGGATGAGTCTGTGATAAAAAGAACCTGAAAAAGAATTTGAATATTTTTCTCTGTTTGGAAAAACAAGCTAAAATGTAAGAAGCCAATGGCAAAGTAAATATTAGACAGATCCTGTCACTAAGTGTGTACAAATTCACACAGCGAATGATCTATGTAAGGAGAGTATACCTATGTACAGTTTCAAAAATTGAGAACTACCAATTGTTTAAACTTCCAATGTAATTAAAAGGAAATTGTGATCTCTGAAAAGAGTGAAATTAAAGAGTAGTCTTTTATTGCTGGGTTTAAATGTTTAATAAAAATATCGTTAGGACTGTCAGACAGGCCTCTATTATCTGAGCTACCTGTAGATATTTTCAGATGGCTACCAGCCCAAACAAGCTACTTGTTTTCCAAAAATTCTTGTGGGCTAAAGCTGGTTATGCAATTCAGAGTATTTTTGTTGAAACTTGGCTGGTTTTACCACTGTATTGTTTGCGAGGCAGGACAATTATGACTTTTCACACTCTTTCAATGCCAGGCTGATAACAAAAAGCAAACCTATCCAGCCAGTTCCAGAATTCACCAGATCTGATGTTAATCCATTTTGAAATGGATGGAGTATATTTTGCAACATCAGGCACAGTGTTCTCACTGTGGAATGGACACTAGACAGAGTCACAATGTCGGGAAACAGAGTCATGGCTTTAACTGTATCTGGTGGGTCTGGCAAGGCCTCAAATAAACTTGGCTAACCCTTTCAAGCTCAGTACCATCCAGTGATCGATATACCAAAAGTGGCACCTCATTTTGAGAAAGTCAGACAAAAATCCAATTAATGCTTAGGACCGACTCTCTGAATGAAGGGCACATTTTGTTCAAGCTGGATTATGTAAATCCTTTGTAAATATTTCAACACAGCAATATTGAGTGATGATGTGAATGGTGTACCAATGTAGAGCTGCTTTAGGTGTTAATAGCCACTGACCTGTTGCTGTCAGTGCTGCAGGGGGTGATAGATGTCATAAATCCTGTGGGTTTCACACCTTCCAAAGTGGTCATATGTTGCACTAACCCTCCCAGCTATCCCCCACCTGGGCCACAAATAGCACACTATCAGGCTCCTCACAGGCATACATTGGACTCTCAGATCCTGTGAACCTTCTGTTGGTAGCATCTAGCAAGGTAAGCCCAAAACCACAAGCAGCTGATAAACCGACAGCTAGTACGGCAGATCACAGTGACGCCTGAGATTATTCTTTCTGCCATTCCTCAAGTGAATTACAACCACGTGGAATGAAGACTCAGAAACGAATCATTGCACTCATCAAGCAAGTCTATCTTGTCAAAGATGTAATCTGGTTCACCATTGACCAAGCTCCACCTCCCCACCCACCCCCTACAACCCCACCCCCAAAACCACACAATCTCTTGGGAGAGGCAAGAAATAGAGAGAAACTAAGCTCATTCAGAGAAATCTACAGGCTTCCTTGCCAACTCCCCGAGGCAATTGAACTGTGCTTTGGGACACTGTAGTTCATTGTGACTCATCACAATCTCACTGTTTAACTCTGAAAGCTGGAACTGGCCTGTCACTGAGGAGTTTTCAGACCGGCAACAACCCCACTTACACCTCCCATCCCTGTGGTGCATGCCATTGGCCATTGACTCTCTAGGAAAGGAAATAATTCCTCTTATCCAACCCACTGAGTCTTACCATCTACCTCTGTTTCAAACAGCAAACCCAAATGTACAGATCTTCATGGGTCTGGGATCTCTGCTGGATTTCAAATCCTTGTCCAACTGAGTCAGCCAATTCTGTTTTGCATTTCTGCTTTATCCTGAGAATGTCTCCTCTTTGAACTTGGATTTTATGTGGGACTTGACTGGTCTTGAGTAAAGTGTCCAGCAAAGCAGTACTAACAGTGAATTAGATTAAAAATTAGATAATGTATAAATCTAATAATTCTGTCCATGCCCTCTGTCAATTTCAAACCCAACTTTAGAAGCATAAGTAGTGTCCATAGAGTATTAGTCATACAGCAGGGAAATGGACCCTTCAATCCACCCAGTCCATGTAGACCATAATCCCAAGTAAACTAGTCCCACCTGCCTGTGCTTGGCCTATAATCCCTCCAAACATTTCTCATTTGTGTACTTATCTAAATGTCTTTTAAACATTGTAATTGTACCCACATCCACCACTTCCTCTGAAAGGTCATTCCACACACAAAACACTGTCTGTGTAAATAAATTGATCCTCGTGTTTTTTTTTAATCTTTCTCCTCTTACCTTAGAAATATGCCCACTAATCTTGAAATCCCCCATCGTAGGGAAACGATACCAGCCATTCACCTGATCTATGGAGAAAGTGAGGACTGCAGATGCTGGGGATCAGAGCTTAAAAGCGTGTTGCTGGAAAAGTGCAGCAGGTCAGGCAGCATCAAAGGAGAAGGAGAATCGACATTTCGGGCATAAGCCCTTCTTCAGGATACCTCTTACGATTTTCTAAACCTCGATTAGCTCACGTCTCAGCCTCCTCTGCTCCAGTGAAACAAGTCCCAGCCGATGTAACCTCTCCTTTTAACTCAAACCCTCCATTCCCAGCAACATCCTGGTAAATCTCTTCTGAACCCTGTCCAGCTTAATAACCTCATTCCTAGAACAGGGAACCAGAACTGGCCTCACCAGTGATCTCTATTTGAGAGAGTGCCAGGAAATAAGTTAATGTAATAAGATAGAAATACCTTTGCAACAAGCACCCAAGACAAATAAGCTCAAACATTCAACAGGGGCTAATGTGTTTAATTTTTATGTATTTTTCAATCTAGAGATAGTGTCAGAAAGTGCCATTTGCAGCTTTAAGAATCTTGTTGATTTAAAAAGAATTGTTCAAAAGTGCACAGGGATGCAGATTTCAAAATGCAGAGACAGAGCAGGACATGCCAACCTCGTTGCGATATTGGTGATTAAGTAAAGCAATAATAAGTGGCCTAATCAAGTAGTATGTTGAGGTATACTTAAAGATCATGAGTTGCATAGTTTTATGAAAAGAGGAAACATAATATTAAATCAATGTGATATGTCATGGCATGAAAATGTTTTGCATTACATTTTTTGAGCATGACTTAACGTAAGCAGTAAAACAAACACACCCATTCCACAGGTAGTTAATAAGATATAAACAACAGAAAAAAACACAAAACAGGAGGAATTTCTCTTGCTGCTTATGGTGCTTTCATTTTAAACAGGAAATGGACTTGTATTGTTTAAAATGAACAGAGAGAGAAAACAACTTTATGGTGTTTGACCAATGTTCACTCTGGTGAATGACTGTAAATTCAGTCAGTTTGAGGTGGAATTGTGTGATTAAAGTTCAATAGGCTGTTTGTCCAGAAACTGCCAGTAATTTTTTTGTATGCGGGATAAAGTTTGTCGTGCTAATTGTCAGAGACAATAACCATATGAATCACATTAAAAAAGGGTGTGTCTCCGTAATGAGGTGCCTTTGCCATGACAACCTCCACCTTTCTTGTTGTGTAGAAGTTAAACCAATACTTTTGTGAGTGCTTATTAAATATTTTACAATCCGTGTTGCAAACCATATTAATTAAAGAACTGGTTTATGCCACATTTTTTTTTCTCCAGTCATTTTGGCTCTGTCGGTACCATTTTATGATCTCAAAGTCAACAATTCTGTGACTTGTTGATAGGGGCTCAGAACAGAAAAGCCATTTCCTTATATTGATGGACTTTGACTCACAAATAAGGCAAATACCTCACAAACTGCTCAGAGTGCATTCTTTACAGTCTTCTTGCTCGTTGTAAAGAAAATAGAAAATTCCTTTGAACTAATGTGCATCAGTTTGGTTTGGGAGATAAAAGAGATTTGGATATCATCAGAACAAAGTTGATGTGATCTCTTGTCTGGTGCATCTTATAAAATTCCAGTTCATTCTCAAACTTATAGAGTCATACAGCATGAAAACAGACCCTTCGGTCCAACCAGTCAATGCCGAACATAATCCCAAACTAAACTAGTCCCACTTGCCTGCGCTTGGCTCATATCCCTCCAAACCTTTCCTATTCATGTCCTTATCCAAATGTCTTTTGAATGTTGTAACTGTACCTGGATCCACCACTTCCTCTGGCAGTTCATTCCACACACTACCCACCCTCTGTATAACAATGTTGTCCCTCATGCCCTTTTTAAAATCTTTATCCTCTCACCTTAAAACTGTGCCCCCTAGTTTTGAACTCCCCCACGTTGGAGAAAAGACTCTTGTCATTCACCTTATCTGTGCCCCTCATGATTTTATAAACCTCAATAAGGTCACCCCTCAACCTCCCAAAGTCCAGTGAAAACAGTCCCAGTCTTTCCCATCTATTTTTATATCTCAAACCCTCAATTCCAGGCAGGAGAATCCTGGTAAACATTTTCTAAACCGTCTCCAGTTTAATAATATCCTTCCTATAAAAGAACTGATAAAGTGTGGCACTGGAAAAAGCACAGGAGGTCAGGCAACATCTGAGGAGCAGGAGAGTTAATGTTTTGGGCAGGACCCTTCATTAGGACTGGGGAGGGGGGAAAGGAGCTGTGAAATAAATAGGGGGAGGAGGAGGTGGAGCTGGGGAAAAGTAGAGGGGATGGAACTATGCCCCCATTTATTTCTCAGCCCCCTTTCCTCTCCCCAGTCCTAATGAAGGGCTTATGCCTGAAATGTTGACTCTCCTGCTCCTCGGATGCTGCCTGACCTGCTGTGATTTTCCAGCGCCACCCTTTATCAACTCTGACTATCCAGCATCTGCAGTCCTCACTATCTCCTACATCCTTCCTATAACAGGGCAACCAGAACTGCACATAATACCCCAAAAGATGCCTCACCAATGTCCTGTACAACCTCAACTTGATGTCACAACTTCTATACTCAAAGGTCTGAGTAATGAAGGCAAGCATGCTAAATGCCTCCCTGTCAACCTGTGATGCAAATTTCAAACACTACCCAGGGCCCTATTAATTGTGTAAGTGCTGAGCTTGTTTGTATTACCAAATTGCAATACCTCCCATTTATCCAAACGAAACTGCATTTGTCACTCCATAGCCCATTGACCTAATTGATCAGAAGCTCCTTGTAATCTTAACTTTGAGGAGCTGGTGTTGGACTGGGGTGGACAAAGTTAAAAAAAGTTATAGTCCTGCAGGTTTATTTGGAGGCATTAGCTTTCGGAGCACTGCTCCTTATACTCCATAACCAACTGATGAAGAAACAGTGCTTCGAAAGCTAGTGCTTCCAAATAAACCTGTTGGACTTTAACCTGGTGTTGTGGGATTTTTAACCTTATAGTCTTAGATAACCTTCTTCACTGCCCACTAGACTGCCAATTTTGGTGTCATCTGCAATACCAAATCATTTACATAAATGACAAACAAAAGTGGGCCCAGTATTGTTCCCTGTGGAACACTGCAGGTTAAACCTGGACAACTGCAGAATGTTGTCAGTACTAAGATAACTAAATCAATCAGTCATCCATCACTGGCACCAGGTAGACAATGAAAAGCTTTGTTTTCTGCACCCAATTCTGTTTACAATAAAGTTTGAAGTTCAGTTGCTTTTGTCATGTGCTCTGTAAAAATAATATTCTGAAGTTATCAGAATGTAATCTTTTGAACTTATCTTTAGGTTCTGTTTTCCATTTTCACAAGTCCCATGAATGGATTTCTTGCTGCTCTCACATTGACCTTGTGGGAGAATCTGTGCCATGGCCAATGCCAACTGCGCCAATCGGTGATGAAAAAACATCACCTTGGCTTTCGGTGGAATGAAGTGAAAGAGTCTCTCCCCCTCTTGGGAATTCTTCATGTCTTGTGCTGTTCCAATCAGTGGCTCTGCTCAACAGCAAATTCATTCAGCTGGATCTCTGTACCCCACAGATGTTTAACTCTTTGTGAAAGCCAATTGTTCAAATCCAAAAGGACAATAATTCTGAGTGCTGGCAGGACTGGGGTTCTGAGAATCTAGGGGTAATATTGGTTAGTCCTGGGCAGCAGACATTAGCCAGCCACAGAGTATTCCCCCAGCATCACATTTTGCATGAGGATCAATATCAAATGTATCAAGCTGGCATCAGCTTTCACGTACCTGGGCAGCATTGGAGGGTGTATGTTGTCGGTTTGCTCTGAGTGGTACTTGGGGATTAAGGTGGGGGATGGGGGAGCTGGTTGGTGGGGACAAGAGAGAGATGATTAGGAAGGATCTAGAGAGAAATCAACAGTAGGCTCCTGTTTGCCCATAAACCCTGATAACAGTGAGGGTCCAGAACGGATACATTTCAGCTCCTATTAATGTACCGTGTGAAAGGTGAGGTAGCACTATCACCTGTATACACAGGGCACCTCCCTGGCTGAAGCCTTCCCAAATGGGACAGGGTATTTGGGTGTTGGGGGAGATGGTGTGTGTGTCAACAAATCTCTGGTCTCTAATGTATTGCCTGTTGTCTGTATTGCACTTGACATGATTAGGAGCTGAATCAGTTTAAACAGGACTGTCTATCATTTTGACACAGTGTTCCCTCAGTGGGCAGCGCCAGCAGGTTTGGTCCAATGGCCAGTTGCACCAAGAGGGATTTTCAGAAAGTTTGAGTTTCTCGAAAAGTTTGTTTCCAGTCATTTTTCTCAAGTTGCTGGCTGAAAAACATTAAAATTCTCAGTGCATTTGTATGAAACTACTTTGCCCACTGTTTTAAGTGATGTTAACCTGTTTATCAGCAGGTTAGTAAAATGTTAACAAATTAAACAAGTGAAACACATTAAGCATTCATACAGTAACACCACACTTAAGCAGAGTATTTTGTGCATTTGCATTCTTGTAGCGTTTAATATGTATTATTTTCTATAAATATCTGGTGTCTAACCCATCATCTTCAGCACTGTGCATATTACCCAATATTACATTAAATTCCTGTATCAATTTAATTTTTCTTTACAAGTTAGGGAAAGCCCATTAGTGTGCAGAGCAGCACTTGGCTTCTTAGAAAGAGCAGACACTGTGGCTGTTGAATTTTCTTCCATTTCATACATTCTTGCCTTTTCATTCTCTTGCAACACCTTTAATAAAATAATGGAATTAAAGATATAACAGTGGGTGGTTGTGGCTTTGTTAGACTCCAGAGAGTCTGTGCAGATTTAACCAAATTGAAGAATTATGCACAGGGTGTGGCGTTTATTATGGATTATTACACTGTGCTTTATGCAAATTATGAGAATGGGGAGGCTAATAATCCTCAGCCACTAGTTTCTTTATCGACCAATACCCTGGTTAAAGTGCAACAAAAAGAAATGTCCCTGTGGGACAAAACTGTTGGGTGTCTATCCATGTTTGAGGGTTTGTGAGCCACTCTGTAACAGTGATCCAGTATTGGAAAAGCAACTCCTAGTCCAGCCTTCATAATCAAGTTGGAGACCCGTTATTGCCCAGAGTTTCGGGATGTCCCATCAGCTCAGGTTTGGCACAATTCCAAGAGGAACTTGATGGAAACAGGTGGGAGTGGACTGCGGAGAATGGAAGAGATTTGAACCGATTTGGAAATGACAGCAAGATGATTCCAGCCTGCTTGGATCTTTGGGCCAGCTCATAACTTTGCTTTTATGGTAAAACCATTTTCTGTGAGGGTTGGGGACCTCGATGGAATCAATGTTTGTAGAAAGCCAGTCTTTGCCATTCTTTATTGATGCAACAGTTCACTTATTTTCTCAGCTTGGGTTTCTTGATAAAGGTACTTTGAGACATTTTCGGAATAATTAACAGGTTTGAAATTTCAGTTTTCTTGTCAAAATCGCTCCTGTCTTTGTATTTCCCATTCTCAGCCCACCAGCAGCTGACTCAAGCTGTGTAGTGCTTTGTTGGATGGAGTGTATTGACAGCATGAACTGTTTGGATGTATCATTATATAGGAAACACCAGCAATGAATCATTTTGGTTGAAATTGAAATGATTCTGGATGGGAATCAGCTGTCAGATTCCAAGCTTCTGACATTTCTTTTGATGCAAGTGCTGTAGTGAAATAATTCTGGAGAACACAAGACAGACTTAACTGCTGTCATCCATCATCCATCAGTCTGATAACATTACAGAGGGTCGAAATTCCCCAACCTTCTTGTTTCTTCACGTTTCCACTGTTAAAGCACGGATCTCAACAAATTATCTAATTCAGCGCTTCCTAAATATTTTCACACACTCCGACCCCATGTTGAGGCTTGAGGATGTCATGAGCTCACAGTGAGAGTCGTCAGGGTGAGATTCAGGATGGGCGAACAGAGCCTGTGGAGGCGGGGGAAGTGCTGGGCCTGTCAGACAGGTGAGGAATGGGGGGGTAGAGAGAGAGAGGA
>NC_057743.1:38935253-38954973 GCF_004010195.1 Chiloscyllium plagiosum | reverse complement strand
TAGATAGAGAGAGAGAGAGTAGGGCCTGTCAGACCGGTGAGGAATGGAGTGGGGGAGTAGAGAGGGAGAGAGAGAGAGTGGGGCCTGTCAGAACACTGAGGATGGAGGGATAAGAACGAGAGAGTGAGAAATAGAAAGAGAGCAGGGCCTGTCAGAACAATGAGGATGGAGGGATAGGGAGTGTGGGGGGAGGAGAGAGAGAGTGGGATCTGCCAGAACACTGAGGTTGGAGGGATAGAGAGAGGCCTGTCCGAACAGTGAGGATGGAGGGGAAGAGGGCGAGAAAGAGTGTGGGTCCTGTTAGCTTCTGTACCTCAGTCAGAACTCCACAGCAACCATTACTGTCCACAGTGGCCATTATTTCCCTTGGAGCCTACAACTCATGACCCTTTGCAATCCCACCCCCCACTTCCCAACTGCGGTTTGGGACCCTGATCTAATTATAAATTATAATTTGAAAATGAGAAACAAAGGAATTTCTTCTTCCAGCATGTAGTAAATCTCTGGAATTCTCTACCCTGGAGAGTTGTGGAGATTCAATCACTGAAAATGTTGAAGTAGGAGTGAGATAGATTTTGGGGAATCGAGGGCTATGAGGAGCTGACATAGAGTCATAGAGGTGTACAGCATGGAAGCAGACCCTTCGGTCCAACTTGTCCATGCCAACCAGATATCCCAACCCAATCTAGTCCCACCTGCCAGCACCCGGCCCATATCCCTCCAAACCCTTCCTATTCATATACCCATCTAAATGCCTCTTAAAGTTGCAATTGTACCAGCCTCCACCACTTCCTCTGGCAGCTCATTCCATACCCGTACCACCCTCTGTGTGAAAAAGTTGCCCCTTAGGTCTCTTTTATATCTTTCCCCTCTCACCCTAAACCTGTGCCTTCGAGTTCTGGACTAGGACCGGAGCGGAATGGCCTATTTGTGTTCTGATGTAATTTAAAGCAAAGATTCTAACGGTTCTTGAAATGCCGACACAAAATCCCTCCAGTTTGCTCTGCATCATTTTAGCCTGTAAGAGTATTTTACAGTTTTTCTTGTACATTGCCACATAAACCAAGAGTTAAACCTCACAAATATTGTCTCATAGTTGGGATGGGGGATAGCCCACATTGAGGGCTATAGCAACATAGAAAGATGGAACAGGAGCAGGCCATTCAACCCTTCGAGCCTGCACCACCATTCAGCACAATCATGGCTGATCATTCAATTCAATTCCCACTTCCTCCCCATACCCTTTTACCCCTTTAGCCCTAAGAACTACATCGAACTCCTTCATGAAAGCTTTCAGTATTTTGGCCTCACACAGTTTCTGTGGCAGAGAATTCCACAGGCTCCCCACGCTCTGGGTGAAGACATTTTTCCTCAATTCAAGGATAGTTCCCATCAGGATGCCCTTGGAATTGTATTACATGTGTCTTTGTGTCACTCCCCTCCCCTATCCCGAACGCACACTGAGGAAAGTACGTGGGCCAATGATCTTGGCCAATCCGGATGAGAGCACCCTTTATACCATGATGATGCCACCTATTAATATCTTCCTTTCACATGATCTTCACCAATTGAATAGAATCGCAAAGTACCACAATTAAGAATTAATTTGATGTAACATTTCCCCTACAGATGAAGAAATATTTGTCCGTTTGAAACCACTCATGGATGTAACATGGACAGCAACATTGGTTAGTGCAGAGTGACCTCCCATAGCTTAAGACCTGGTTACAAGACAAGCTTCCCACCGCTGAAGATCAGGTAAGCTTCATAGATTACAATAGATTCAATACATGATTCATTGAGGCTGTATTTAAGTCGTAAACACAGTGCTGAGGAAAATTATTAATGGCACCGAATTAATCAATAGCCTGCTATAATAGAAGAATGAGAACAATAATTGGTCTTAACTTTGCATAATGCAAGCAATATTTTCAAATACAGACAACTGCTATGCAAAAACATTGTGTGCTTAACAACCTTTCTCTGAATTACAAAATTGTAAGAATTGGGAGCTTGATTTTTTGCATGAAGCAGATATAGAGGGGGAGGAATACAATGCATTGGCTCAGATAGAAACCTGTTTGCGTTAGTTCATTGGAAACTGCTGCATTGCACTACAGACTGTTTGCTACAATGGGTTTTCTAATCTCTTGCACTAAGTCTCTTAAGAAAACGAATCAAAGGGCTTTGGGTTACCATCTCAAACCTCCAGGAGGAGGAATGTGTGTGACAGTGTGTCATTAGTTTCATAGATTTAGCAAATCTGCAACAGCATTGAAAGGGGTAGATGAGGAATCCAAGCTGCTGATGCAGGAGCACTTGGATAAAGTCCACTTTTCCCATTCGATTCTAACAGGCTTTGAAGCTATTGGTTGGGGTATGGATCAGACACAATCCAATTGAATGATGGGACAGGCTCGATGGACTGAATGGCCTGGTCCTGTTGTTCTGTGAGGACAGATATTGCAGGAATGCTCTGAATGGAAAGAGGGTATTGGTTTCATTGATCTTTCAGTGTGTCAGCCTATGTCAACTCTGATAATCCCCCATTGCAGAAAAGCTTTGCATGTTGAAAAGTTGAGTGTATTGCACCTTCCACCTGGAATCAGGGATTTTGATTGTTACTTTCCTTTAAGGTTGTTGATCCGATTTAATTGAGGATTGAGTGTCATTTCTTCATTAAAATATAAATGCTCTCATTATAATGCATAAAAATGCTTCTTTCTATTTTACATTTAGAGTCATAGAGATGTACAGCATGGAAACAGACCCTTCGGTCCAACCCCTCCATGCCAACCAGATATCCCAACCCAATCTAGTCCCACTTGCCAGCACCTGGCCCATATCCCTCCAAACCCTTCCTATTCATATACCCATCCAAATGCCTCTTAAATGTTGCAATTGTACCAGCCTCCACCACATCCTCTGGCAGCTCATTCCATACACGTATCACCCTCTTTGCCTATTTATCCTATCCATGCCTCTCTTAATTTTATAAACCTCTATAAGGTCACCCCTCAGCCTCCGACACTCCAGGGAAAACAGCCCCAGCCTGTTCAGCCTCTCCCTGTAGCTCAGATCCACTATCCTATCTACCTGCGACTCCACTTTCAAGGAGCTATGAACCTACACTCCAAGGTCTCTTTCTTAATATACATATTAAGGAGCATCGTAAAAGTAAAATGCTGGAGAAACTCAGCAGCATCTATGAAGAGAGAAGTACAGTTAATGTTACAAATCCAGTGACCCTTCTTCAGAACTGAAGGAGGATGGAAAAGGACATGAGGAGTAACATTACCACTTACTCACCTTCAGCGCTCAGTGCTCCAGGTCAGGCACAGGAATAGATAAATGACAGATAAACCTTCCAATCAATGTACTCTTAAGGACACCCTCAAGGCACACTCTCTCAAGTTTTCCCACTCGGTTTCAAGAATGACTAAACATTTTCTATCCCAACAGTCTAGGCTGGAGCTTTTGTCTCTCATCCTTTTCTCTAAAAAGAATAATTACCTCCTCTTTTGAAAGCAGATACAGCATGCAATCCCACAGCAGCCTGGGAATAGCTGACCAAATGTACCTGCTTCACGTTGATTTCGTGAGCAAACTGTTCAATTGCTGTGGCTTCGCAACTGGGCCAAATCAAGCTCTGTTCTCCACTGGTATCTCACAGCATGGCAGTGAGTTACATGATCCTGGGCTGGTTTCCCCACAGCCTTGCTGGGGTAATAAGGATTATTAGGATTAACTAAGTCAGAAATTGATGCTGGGATTTTTCCGTTGTCTGGAGAGAGCAGCGTTGTTAACTTTGATCAGGAAGTTGACTGATAGATTGTCCAGTGAACTTCCCTATTATTGTAAATATAAAGCCTTGTTTCTGTTCTAAATACATTAGTTTGTTTACAGCAAATTTTATTTGTTAATGCTGATTTTGAAGGGTGTGGGGAGTGGAATACAGTTTTTGTTATTGACTGTTTTTTATTTGAATAATTCATTCAAGTGGGGGGTCTGCGAGTAATGTCTTACCTCAGTCAATCTCCAGGACTGGTTCAGTCAGAAAATAATTATTGATATCAAATAAATTTGTCACAGGTTCATCGCAGGTTCTTATTGCAGAGACTCAAAAGGCAAAATTTGTTTTTAAATCTCCACTGCAACCAGGAAAAGAAGCATTGAGTGGGCCAGTGCAGTGTGGAGTTAGCATGAAGCCTGATCCCTAATACCTTGCAATTGATTCATCAAAGAAAACTCAAGAGTTGGAACATGGAACTAGCAGTGTGACAAGTTATTGAAATACATAGCTGGATCTGACCATAATTTTAACTTCCGTCTCTAGTAATGGGATTCCAAAATGGCTGAGAAAACCTTCTGTGGGTGGTAAAGTCACTTTGCAGGAAACTAAAGGACATATCAGTGGGCCCTTTATTTTTGTAGTAGCTGAAGTGAAGGTGATAGCGATAACCTTAAAACATTTTTCGCTTTCTGTTTTATTTTGTAGCTTATTGATCATTATTCACCAATCACAATTGGTTCTGTAGCTCTGACACAGTCACAGGGTAAACTCCTGTCAGCAATCTGTCAATTGAGCATCTTCTAATGTATCCCTTTCTTAAGTCCACATCCAGTGTAATAGTCCTATAAAATATATGGAGAATGATTAGTCCTACAACTGTATGTTGAAATGCCAACAAACTCCAGAGCAGAGTTTGGTTTCCATTCTGCTTTTAAAAAAATGCTATTTTAATCCTTACCAGGTTAAGGAGTTAGCTATCCTTTGATAATGTGATCAGAGAACACATGTAGAAACGTATTTTACTCACCTTAACCTTGTCACAGGGGGTGCTTAGGATATATTTAATGAAATATTATGACAGCTGTGTACCAAATAGAACAGCCGCTATCCTTAATTACAGGTCTTCAAGCAGGAGTTAGTAGCAATCCAAATGTATTTGTAAAGGAACCACATAAAACGTCGTTACAATTATAATTCCTTGAATGTTTTTAAACAAGTGTCATATCGCTTTAATTTTCTTTGACAGTTTCAAATTACAATTATGGTATGCCAATAAAGAGGGATTCTGCCAATGAGGGTAATGGCTGTCATAACATGTCGAAGCCACACAAAAAAAAAGGAGAAAAGCTTTCTTCTGTAAAACACTCATTGTTTCCACCTAAAGTGTGTTTGGTTTAAAATGTTTAGAATACAGCTGGTCTGTCCTTAAGCCTTGACAAGAGGACTCAGTGACAAGGGGTTAATGGGCTACTTGTTCATCTCAATGCCTGGCCTTAATCTTATACCATTCAGTGTTAGAACCTACTGCCAGCATTGTCACCTCTTTTGTCTATAGTATGCAATACATGTTCAAAGGGAGTTCTGTACTGTGTTTATACTGTAGCTTAAATTGCCTGGCTTAATTAATGTCACTCACACTTTCATTTGTAACCATTCAGACCATTCCCAAATTGCCTGAAGGACTGTAAAGCTGTCAGGACCCAATAACATTTCTTCTCGTTGTTTGCTGCTCTGGTCAATTCCTGTTAAGTGAATAATTTATTTGTCAGTACGTTTTATTCACTTGCTGAGGATTCTCATTTACACGGTTATGTTTAGCGTTTTCAACAAAAAAAGTCCTCTTAAGAAGCACTTACCCCATCCATTCTGCAACCTGCCAGTCTATTCAAAGGGGTTCTGTGGTGTCTTAACAAAAAAAAATGAGGATTTTTCTTTGTCACCTGTAAGTAGGTGAAATATCACAGTCTTTTCCAAAACTGACTGTGAATTGGATTCTGGAGAGTAAATGGGATCTCTTCCTGCTCAATGTTAGGGGCATAGTTAGTGGTGACAGTAATGCTTTGACTGTCTTCCTCTGTTCCTTTGACATAGATACATTCTTGATGACCAAGGTGGGTGAAAGATTATCAATGGGATATGCAGGAATGTAGAGTTGAGGTTAAAAGCAGATCAGCTATGATCTTATATTAATGGGGGAGCAGGCTCAAAGGGCTGAATGGCCTCCTCTTGTTCCTTGTTCGTAATCCCTGCTTCATCTCATTCAAATACTTCACAGCACGTTGTGACATTCATAAAACTTCTTCAGGGTATTCCTGGGGCACTGTAAGCTAAATACACCACAGCAGAGCAAGGCTGGATAGAACTGTCACTGTAAATGTAGCAGGAATAAACTTTGAATGAGGTCTTTGCTGTACAAGGAATTCCCGACCAAATGTTTTCAATTAACGTGGAATGAATGTAACAATTGATAGCTTTTTTTGTTTCAATTTATTGTCAATGAAATAAACACTTGCTAACAGCATGGAATGAACTGTAAAGAGCCGATTTCCCACCCAGATGTTCCAGTACTGTTTAGTCTTTATTTGGCTAGTAGATTTACATAATTGCTGTAATTTCATTAAAAGTGACCCATGCTGCACCTATTTATTCATTTGTGTAAAAGCATGCCTGAGTGTACCGTACACATGGATATACCCCTTGGCGGATTGCCATATACCCCAGCCACACTATATTCATGAATGACACTACCTGCTCATTAGATGTGCACAGTTGCTTGGACAGCTGAATCCCTAAATGCATCACTCATTTAAAAAAACACAACCGTGCTTGGATCAGAATTTCCACAGACAATTTATAAACCATAAAGTGAAAAAGGGCCAAATTGAAATATTTGCACCTTGGCTTAATTAATCCCACCCGATGAAGCCAAATGCAAATTTAAGTCCCATTACTATACAATATTAATGTTTCACACGAGGCTATTAGGGACATGCTGGACTGAACATAGTGACAGTGATAAGCAGCAATATGTGAATAATTGGGAGACACTTGCTGACTGAATCTGGGCTACCTATTTAGACTGGAATCATGGAATTTTCAAAGGAGGAAGAAGAATTTGGGGGTGTTGAAATTCCATATTACCAGCTGCATGGAGAGAGATCTGATTGGTCTTTGGTTGGTAACTGTGATTGAGTTTGAATTGTGTGGTGCCTGGGAGTTCTTGTAGTTGTTTTTATTTTGGGATCCAAATTATAAGATTGAATGCTTGGTCCATTGAATTTCTATTTATGTGGATTTCAAAATTCTTGCTTTTTTCTTTAAATCCCTCAAAGGCATTGCTATTTACTCTCTCTGGGGCACTCTCCATCCTCCTGTCCCAGTCTATACCCTTCACATGGTCTACCTCCACTGGTGGGTCACTGACTGTCCACTTCCAAAAGTTACTTTATCGGTTAACCCTTTAGTTACCTCCCCAATCCTCTCTCTAACGTCTGTTTGGTGTTGAGTTCTCCCCAACCCTGGGAGGTTTCGCTGAAAATGTGCTGTCATTGTGATAGAAGGTGAATGGAATGGGCTGGTGATTTGGTCAGTTGGAACCCTCTATAACCAGAGTGAGTGTTAACCTGGATAAGACAATAGGACTCTGTGTGAGAGCAAATGGGTGGTCATTTGTATCAAAGGCAGTGGGACAGAGGAGAGGTTGTGGTAAAGGTATTGTACTACCCATTCTGGGACAATGGGTTCAAATCCCAACCCTGAGCTAACAGGGCCCTTGTTTTAAAAATAAATTGATGAAAAATCTGGAATTGATAAAGCTAATCTCAGTCATAGTGACCATGTTTGATTCCTGTAAAAATCCTTCTGGCTCGCTGAAGGAAACCAGGTCAAAACATGACTCCAGATCCACAGCATTGTGACTGACTCTTAAATGCCCTCTCCAATGGCCTAGCATCCATGAGGTGCTGTGGGCCATCGAGAGCAGCAGAACTGTACTCCAGCATCATCTGCAACCTCATGGCCTGGCATTTTCCCCCATTACCATCAAGTCAGGGGATCAACCCTGGCTCAATGGACAGTGCAGGAGAGCATGCCAGGAGCAGCACCAGGTGTACACAAAGCAGGACAAATCCAACCCCATCAGTCTACTCTTGATCATCAGTAAAGTGATGGAAGGGGTCATCAACAGTGCTATCAAGCAGCACCTGTACAGCAATAACCTGCTCAGTGATGCCCAGTTTGGGTTCCACGTGGGCCTCTCAGCTCCTGACCTCATTCCAGCCTTGGTTCAAACATGGACAAAAGAGCTGAATTCCAGAGGGGAGAGGAGAGGGGCAGCCCTTGACAGCAAGGCTGCACTTTACCCAGTGTGGCATCACAGAACCTTAACAAGATAGGAGTGAAAGGGCATCAGGAGGGAATCCTGGTTGGAGTCATATTGAGCACAAACAAAGATGTTTGTGATTGGTTGTGGCCTGTCTTGGGGGGCTGTGGTGGAGGGCGGGGAATGCCCTCATGCACCAAGGGCATTCCCTGATGGCTGTGACTCCCCTCCCCATTCCTACCTTGTAAAAATTTGCAAATATATCAGCTGCCCACTTCCACCCACCTGCTCATTGCCCTGTATTAGGGTGCACGCTGGCTCATAGTGTAGTCAAGTGAGCTCTAATTAACCCTTCATTTTATTGATTTATTCACAGTGGGGGTTGGCTGTTAATTTCAGCACCTGCCCATCCTAATTGAGGGGGGGGGGTGGTGGATGTGAACTAAGGAATGGTTGGGAAGGGAAGGTGAGGTCTGGGCATTCAGAGGATGACATTGCTTTAAGTCTCTGCTCCATTTTAACCGACTCAAATCATATTCATTTCTTCAAGTGACGGAGATTGTCAGGCAATCTTATAGAAGTTTATAAAATAATGAGGGGCACAGATAGAGTTCATTGGCAGGTGCCTTTTATCTAGGATGGGAGATTTTGAGATTAGAGGCACATTTTTAAGGTGAGAGGAGAAAGATTTATAAAAGTTTGCGTGTGGAATGAACTACCAGAGGAAATGGTGGATGTGGGTACAATTACAACGTTTAAAACACATTTGGATAAGTACATGAATAGGAAAGGTTTGGAAGGATATGGGCCAGGAGCAGGCAGGTGGGACTGGTTTGGTTTGGATTATGTAAAGCACAGACTGGTTGGACTGAAGGGTCTGTTTCTGGGCTGTATGACTGTATGAGAGCAGGTGGGAATATGGTGTTGAGGTAGAGGCTCAGCCATGATCCTATTGGATGGCCCACTTCGGCTCCTGGTTTCTACATTTTGATGTAAATCCAGAATCCAATCTGTATGAAAAGAAATAATTTTTTTATGTTAAAGCATTAAACCGACCAGCAGTCTGTTGACATAAACTGAGGATGAAAAACAGAAATTGCTGGAAAAGTTCGCAGGTCTGGCAGCATCTGTGAAGCGAAATCAGAGCTCATGTTTCGGGTCCAGTGATCCCCTTCAAAACAAGAAGGGTCTGAAGAGGGTCACCAAACCTGAGCCATTAACTTTGATTTCTCTCTACAGATGCTGCTAGACCTGCTGAGCTTTTATTTCTGTATCTAATTTGAAGCACCAATTGTAAATGTATTTTGAGCTGTTGTGCTATTTGTAAGGTGACCATGTTCCGATGGCCATAGTTCAGGTGATTTTGTGAGAACTCCCTTTAGGACACTGTTTGAGGTTGACGATCAGTGTAGTGGCAACAATGTTCAACATAACAAGAAGTGCCAGGAAATGTCTAAGCAGCGCATGGGGTGGTTGTTGCAAAACACAAACATCCATGGAAACATCTCAGTATTTGTTTAAAATAATCAGCAGTGAACGATCAGCATGCTTGTGTTGTTCTATTTCAGGTTGTGTTTTGGAAACGCTGTTGTTCAGTTGAACATTGGCATTCCAACTTACCTGGTCACTGAGAGCTCTGTGGTAAAGCACCAAATCTGAGATTAACTTGTTTGCCACCTTAGCTTTGTTTTCCTGCTGCCCTGTGCCATTAAAGGTACACCCTGTGACATGCACCGTCAACGTCTAACATGGGACAAAGCTCAATGGTAGGATGGAAAGCTGACTGACTGACAAGAGACAGATGGACAGATACATGGGTGAATGGATGACCCATTGCTCCTAGTTCTCTTGATCTGAAGATCCATGAGATACATTACAAACTGATTGATTCTGACTCTGTCTCTTGCTGTGAAATTAATGCAAAGATTGAAAAGCCTTGGCCTCTGAATATAGGGTGGCTCAGTGGTTAGCACCATTACCTCACAACACCAGGGACCTGGGTTCAATTCCGTCCTTGGGTGACTGGCTGTGTGATGTTGCGTTCACCTGTGTCTGTGTGGGTTTCTTCCCACAGTCTAAAGTTGTGCAGGTCAGGTGGATTGCTCTTGCTAAATTCCTGATGAAGGGCTTATGCTCAAAGTGTCAACTCTCCTGCTCCTTTGATGCTGCCTTACCTGCTGTGTTTTTCCAGCACCACACTTTTCGACTCTGACTCTCCAGCATCTGCAGTCCTCACTTTCTCCCATGCTAAATTACCCCTTGTGTCTGGGGATGTGCAGGCTAGAATGGGTTAGCCATGGGAAATACAGGAGTAGAGAAGTGGGTGGGATGCTCTTCAGAGGGTCGGTGTGGACTCGATGGGCTAGCGGCCTGTTTCCACACTGAAGGGAGAACCCAATCAGGACATGAAGCAATCTTGGTCTAGATTAGAGTGGTGCTGGAAAAGCACAGCAGGTCAGGCAGCATCCAAGGAGCAGGAAAATTGACGTTTCGGGCAAAAGCCCTTCATCAGGACCTCTATTCCACTCTAATCTAGACTCTGGTTTCCAGCATCTGCAGTCCTTGTTTTTACCTTATCAAGCAATCTTGTGCTGGCCTCCGTAGTTGGGATCTTACATTTGTTTTAACCCTGGCTGCTTTTAAAATAAAACCTTTTAACTGGTGTTTTTGGTTGCTATTCCTCCTTCCCTGCCTGACTCCCCAATTAAAGGAACTGCTCTCAGGTATGTACCTAAGCTGCTGTTAGTTCCTGTTGGGAATTGGGACAACCTACAGGACAAAGACTGCAACGGCTCAAGAAGACAGCTCACCCCCACCTTCTCAAGGGGCAACTAGGGATGGACAATAAATGCTGGACCATTCACATACCGTGCATCAATATATTAAAAAAACTGGCTTACCCCTGGCTTTCAAATGATTGAAACATCTGGCTTTTAATATATCATAGAGGTAATTATCCTGATGTAATCAGGAGAGACAAAGACAAAGTCTAAACCTGGTCTGAATTGGAAATAGAAAAGAGATGTTGGAAATGTGGAGTCAGCCATTTCTTAGAAAAGTTTTGATAAAGCAGCTATGTCCAAAATACAAACTTGTCCTTTCCCTCTTCAGATATGGATGGGCCTGTTATACAGAATAGAATGCAAAATCCCTACAGTGTGTCAGCAGGCCATTCAGCCCATTGAGTCCACACTGACCCTCTGAGGAGCAGCCCACCCAGCCTGGATACTACAGGCAAATTAGCATGGCCCATTCACTTAATCTGCATGCCTTTGGACTGTGGAAGGAAACTGGAGCACCCGGAGGAAACCCACGTGGACAGGGGGAGAATGGGCAAACTCCACACAGTCAGTCACCTGAGGCTGGAATTGAACCCTGTGAGGCAGCTGTGCTAACCACTGAGCGACCATGCTGCAACATATGTTCCCTGTACTTGCTGCTTTTATTTCCAATAATCAATAATCATAATAGCTGAGGATGTTGTCAATTGCTGAAATGTTATCAGCCCCTACTTAGCAAAGATCATGCATTTATATAACACCTTATATGTTCCTCAGAGCATCAGAAACTTCATAGCAATTGTACTCCAAGGAGGTCTGGTCACTGCACTTACATAGATAAACGCTGTTGCCAATTTGCCCACGAGACTTTCCTCAAGCATCAGAGAAAGAAATGACAAATTATTGGTATTGATCAGTGCTAAATATTGATCAGGATCAGGACAACAAAGGATATCCTTATTTTTCCTCTGTTAGTAAAACAGGTTTCATTGACAGTGCAGCACCCTCATGGCACTGACCTTCCGACAGTGCAGCACTTCCTCGGCACTGACCCTCCGACAGTGCAGCGCTCCCTCGGCACTGACCCTCCGACAGTGCAGCACTTCCTCGGCACTGACCCTCCGACAGTGCAGCACTCCCTCGGCACTGACCCTCCGACAGTGCAGCACTCCCTCGGCACTGACCCTCTGAAATTTCATCATCAGTATTTCTTTGCCCAAAATAAAATTTAAAACCATTTTTGCATTTCCATTTTTCTGATACAATTTAGAGAGTGTAAGTGAGCTGATTGAGGGATTAGTTTAAAAATTGTACAGGGAGACAGTGCAGGATAATGTCAGTATGTGTTGTCATTGACTTGCTCCCTCAATGATGGTGGGGAGTCTCCCGTTTTCGGTTTTAATGACTCTGTCCAGTTATCTTTCCACGATAGTGATATCAACCAATTTAATCCCAAAATGGGAATTCCTCTTACGAGAAGTTGTTAAACATTGAAAGCTAATTTAGAGAGAAAGGATACAAGAAAGAATTTAGAAAATTCACGGGGTGGTAAAAAATTGTCAAGAATATACTTTCTAGAAATTGTCAGGCACTGTTTGGGTCATGTTATAATGGCTGTGAAACAGAACAAATTACCGAACACAGGCTTTACATAGGAAAGGATTGCGTGGGCCATTAACTGACCGGGGATGAGCATGAATCTGCATTGATCAGAACATTATCAGGCATTTGCTTGTATCAATGGGGACCTTACAAAAGAAATCCAAGATAAAACGCAGAGAAACTTAAACTGTGATCAATACCTTCAGATGTTCTCAGAAGCAGGTCAAAAGAGCTCAAGTTCAAGTATTAGTTAAAGACTGACAACAGGAAGTATTCTTTCATACAGCAGGATGCTACAGCGTGTTCAAGGCTGTTACACTGGATTAGACTGTTTTACTGGAGTAATGTTCAAACTAGTTTTATAGACAGAGGCTTCATCTGAAGCTCTCCAGTGATAATCATGATTCTGTCTACACACTGTGTAACATACCGTTGAACACAAATAAAATATTCCAGTGCACAGTGTTGTTTATGGAATTAATAAAAGAGTTTCGCTTGTATGATAAAGTGAATGAAGTTGGAAAGTGATTTTACCAAGTGATTTTTCTTTCAAAGCAGCCAGAAGTGATTTCAAAGTGTGGTCACTATGGTGGTACTGGTGAGGGTGACAGGCAATTTGTGCCCAGGAATGACAATGAGATCAATGACACCGACTGGTTTTGATTATGAAAGTTGACCAGGGCCACGGTTTGAAAATGTCTCAGGGGAGTTTCGCCAGACAGACTGGGTTTTGGTTTAATCTCTCACTGTTGGCTCTTATCTTTGACTGAACAGCCCAGTTTTCCAGAATTTTTGAAACGTTACTGTCACCGAGCACCCCACCCCCACCCCCCAACCAAAATAGGCGTCACCCTCAGATTCCACACCCCTCAGAGGCTTGGGTTCTGAAGTTGGTTTTAATCTGATGGGATTCTGACAGAAGGGGGCCCAGGCACTACCATCTGAGTGAAGCAACATTCCCTCCATCTCTCTGACTGATAGTGGTGGCTGATGCCAAGTTACTGTGCAGCAGTTAGTTGAGCAGGTGTTGCTGCAGCACAGTCAACTCTAGTCTATGATCAGACCACTTCATTAAGTACAACACTCTGACCTGAAATAGTCAGGTGCTTTCTGGAAAACTGGATGCTTCTGAGTTTAAATACTTTTATAATTGTGGCAATATTTCAGATACCTCCACCCGATGCCAAAAAGAAAGATTTTAACAATAGCGTTCTGGTTTCATTTCCTCATTTCAGGTTATTGAGTATTTCTGATCTCTGTGATCATTTGATAAAATGCTTGCTTGTAAGCCAATTGGGGGAGCTGATGGTGTAATGGTCGTGTCACTAGGCAAGTAAATCCAGCCAATATTCTGAAGGTATAGGTTCAAATCCCACCATAGCAGCTGATAAAATGTGAATTTAATTAAAATCTGGAATCAAAAGTCAGTCTAATTATACCCATTGCCATTCACCATGTAGCCATTAACTTGTTAGGAAGCCATCTGGTTCATTAATGTGCTTTAGAGAAAACTCTAACCTGTTTTAAGTCTACAGGTAACTCCAGGCCCACAGCAATGTGGTTAACTCTAAATTGCCCCATGGATAATAGATGTTGGTGTAGGCAGTGACATCAGCATCCCATCAATGAATTTCACAAACAGCTGGCTGACCTACAATTATTGCAATCTGTCAATCTTACATCATGTTTTTCATTCAATATTCCTTTCTGTGAAGATTTTGTAATAGTTACTCTTAAACTTGAATATTCTAACACACTGGTTTCCCATATTTTAAACTCAAGCCCATTCCAAACTCTGTTCACACCAAGACCTGTTCTCCTATTTTCTCAATGTCAACTGACTTACATTAGCACCTGGTCAAACAATAAATCGCTTGTAAAATTCTCAATCTTGTCTTCACACCCTTCAATGGCTTCATCACTCCAACTCTGTAACCCTATCCAGCTCCACAACCCTCCCTATCTCTGTAACCTCCACACCCCTCTTTATCTCTGTAACCTCCTCTAGCCTCTACACACCCTCCCTATCTCTGTAAACTCCTCTAGCCCCTATAGCTCCTCCCTCTCCCTGAAAGCCCCACAATTCTCCCTATCTCTGTAACTCCTCTAAATCCTGCATTTTGAACATTCCTAATAAGCTCTGGAATTCCTTCCCTACACCTCACAGAGTCACGGAGTCATGGAGGACTAGAGCACTAGAAGATCTAACGCATCTCTACACAGTCTCAGCTCTTCAGCCCAAACAGGTCCATGCTGACCAAAATGTCCATCCACGCTAACCCCATTTCCCAGCACTTGGCCCATATCCTTCTAATTCTTTCCGATCTATGTATTTGTCCAAATGCCTTTTAAATGTTGTTAATGTACCCACCTCAACCAAGGGTGGCACGGTGGCTCAGTAGTTAGCACTGCTGCCTCATATCACCAGGGACCCAAGTTCGATTCCAGCCTTGGGCAACTGTCTGTGTGGAGTTTGCACATTCTCCCCGTGTCTGTGTGGGTTACCTCCCACAATCCAGAGATGTGCAGATTAGGTGGATTGGCAATGCTAAATTGTCCATCGTGTAAGCTATTAGTCAGGAGTAAATATAGGGTAGGGAAATGGGTCTGGGTGGGTTCCTCTTCAGAGGGCCAGTGTGGACTTGTTGGGCTGAAGGGCCTGTTTCCACACTGTAGTGATTCTAATCAATGACTTCTGCTGGCAGCTCATTCCATATGTGTACCACTCTCTGTGTAAAAAAAAAGTTGCCCCTCACATTCCCTTATTCTTTCCCCTCTAACCTTAAGCTGGTGTCCTTTTGTCCTTGATTCCCCAACCCTGGGAAAAAGAGTGAGTGCATTGACCTTATCCGTGCCTCTCATAATCTTATACACCTGCCCACCTGTCGGATCTCAATTCCCTCTGTTAAGATGCTGCCTAAAGCCTACCTCTGGAAATGGCTATTTTGTCCCGATGGCTTGATGACAAATATAGTTTTATAGTGGTTCTGTGAAGAACATTTCATTCCATAAGAGGCGTTAGATGAATAAATATTGTTGTTGTTGTACAGTCCTCCCAGAATGGATTTATTGCGGACATTATCATAGAGGGCCTGTCCAAGGGAAAATGTTTGAGCACCTCCTTCGCTCTGAGAAGGTTACATTGTCGGAGCTGGGGCTGGGCTGAGACTGTGTGGAGCTGAGTTCGATATTCGAGGAACTGGCCACCTTGGATAGAAGAGACGAAATGAGAAGTCTGTTCTCCTCCTGAGTGAAAAGCACAGAGACAAGGCAGAATGTTCCCCACGTTCACTCACTAAGTGTTGCCCTGCTTTCACCTTTACCCTTTAGCCCCTATCATTCATTCTGTTTTGTGCCTTTATGGGTTTTTTTTAACCAAATGAAATGATCTATTTTGTTTCATGTCATTAGTTCCATCTGTTCAGAAAACAACCTTGTGCATTTTGAATGTGAAGCCGCTGTATATTTCAGAGTCTGCACAGTACAGTGTACATGGCATCCCTACAGCTCCTGCCTCAGGTCTGAACAGCTGTCAAAATATTCCTTATTTTTCTTCATTTTTTTTTAAGTACAGGTTTTGTGCATTTCACCTTCTGTTATTTCTGATGCCAGATTGTACGCATTGAGCCGGGTCTGAGCAGGTTTAGAGCTAATTAAAGATTTGACAGCCACAGCATTTCAGATTAGCTCTAATTCCACGATGGGATCTCATTTCTTATGTTCACCGAAGGCTCAATAAACTGTGTCACTGTGTCTTTGGGGGCTGTGGTGTGGTGCTGTCCAGAGTGGGGAGAGTGTAGGGTGGGGATGACTCCCAACTGAGTGTGAGGGAGAGGAGGAAACTGAGGGGGCTGCAGGATAGAGGAGATTAGGAGGAAGAAAACTCAAATGGACCATTATCACAGTTCAAAACTTTTAAAAACCACAGCACCACCTTCTTGAAGAGAAGTTTTATCCCAGTCGACCTTTCAAAGATCAAAGTTATCCCAAATTCATTTTTACAATCTGTTGAAAAGTCGGCTGAAGTTCTTAATTGAGTTTGAACATGCCGTAAGGCAGACTTTACACTTGCATTAAAAAATGGCAGCTTCCAAACTGTCTTAGTTGTAGATGAAGCTAAATGAAAAACATCTTAAAATATGTAAAGGAAGTTCAGTAAATTCTTTTCATCCCTCTTCATGTTTCCCTTTTTATCTCACATCTCACCAACTGACTTATAAGAATAACCATTTCCTAAAATAACCTGGTGGCACAAACTGTTTGAAAAGTCTTTTTCTATGTGTTGAATAGAATCCTGTCCTTTCAAACATTTGGCTAGTGCCCGAATTTAGTTCGGGACCCTATTCCTGGGAGATTGTTTTATAAGAGGCTGGAGGATCTTTGAGTATTCTTAGAAGTTAGGAGTTTGTGAAAATTAGATGAAAATTTAAATTGCACATTTTGCTCAGGGTTGCAAGCTATCTGTCTGACCATCTGTCTGTGTCAAATACACACTGACTGGAGAGTTCTAATTAAAAAGACAATGTCTGACTGGGGTGGGCTGGTATTCATTCATTTATTCTTCCTTTAATTTAAGGAGGCATTTTGCCTTTTTCCACAGCCGTATAACACGTTGGAAACCGAATCTGCCTGATGGTGCCCCATCCACTTGAAAAGCTACATCTGTCGATTGATAGAATTAAAACCAAATGGGTTTGTCCCAAATTCAAACTCAGTTTTTAAAAGGTGCAGTCCCACTCACTGTGATCACAGACAATCCCTACATTAGACAAGGTTCTCAAGAAAACAAATGAAAAGACTTACTGTTTTACTTGCCTGTACAGGTGATCCCTCTGTGCTGGTGATCTGTCTCTACAGGCGATCACTTCATACGGTTGATCTCTTTGTGTAGATGATCACTGTCTACAGGTGGTCTGTCTCTATACAGGTGAGCTCTCTGTTCAGGTGATCTATTCCTACAGGTAGACAGGGTGATTAAGAAGGCATTTAGCATGCTTGCCTTCATTGCTGAGTTCTTTGAGTGTAGCAATTGGGATGTCATGTTAAGGTTGTACAGGATATTGGTGAGACCACTTTTGGAATACTGTGTACAAGTCTGGTCTCCCTCTTATCGGTAAGATGTTGTTTAACTTGAGGGTGTGCAAGAAAAAATTACAAGGATATTGATGGGGTTGGAGGGTTTGAATTAAATAGAGGCTGAATAGGCTGAGGCTATTTTCCATGGAGTGTTAGAGGCTGAGGAGTGACCTTATCGAGGTTTATAAAATCAAGAGGGGGTATGGCTAGGATGAATAGTTAAGGTCTTTTTTCCCAGGGTAGGGGAGTCCAGAACTAGACAGCGTAGGTTTAAGGTGAGAGGGGAAAGATATAAAAGGGACCGGAGGGTGGTACGTGTATGGAATGAGCTGCTGGAGGAAGTGGTGAAGGCTGGTATAATTACAACATTTAAAAGGCATCTGGATGGGTATATGAATAGGAAGGGTTTAGAAACATATGGGCCAAATGCTGGCAAATGGGATTAGATTGGATTGAGATGTCTGATTGGTGCGGACGAGTTGGAAGGGTCTGTTTCCGTGCTGTATGACTCTATGATCACTTCATACAGATAATCTGTTTCTCTACAGGTGATCACTCTCTACAGGGTTCCAGTATCAGCTTCCTCCAAGGACAGTTTAAATCAAATTAAAAACCTAACATTGGATGTCAAAACATGGCAGATCTCCCAATCAGATTTTTGAACACCCAGAATACTTGAGCAATTTGTGATGGCAGTTAGAGTTGCCCAATAAACACTCGCTGAGCCAGAGAATGTCACGTCCTGGCAACGTATCTTTTTAAAAAATACACACCTGCCCTTGATCATCTCCTCCACTCCTCTTCCTTCTCGTCCTCGTCCTAACAGCCTCTTCCAGAGGACGGGCAGAGTGAGGACAGAGGGTGTGGACCATTGAGTCCATGTAAATAGATGTCCTATCAGAACGTACCACCCATTTCAATGGGACCTGCATTCGGCCATTTACTTAGGATTGAATCTGAGGTTAAAGGTCGTTGAAGAGAGGCGTCTGTCTCCCTGGAGGGGTTCTGTCTGTCTTGATGGCATCATTGGTACAGGGACACCACATGCCACTGTACTCTGTGTAAATGAGGTTCGGTGTGTGGACAGTACCCTCTGTACAGTACTGCGGATGATCTTTAATGGGTTCCATGGAGCTGCTCTCTGTGTGGGTGCTGCCTCAGGAGATAGTCCCACTGTGTACAGAGGGGATCATTAATACAGAGTGAACACTGTATCAAAATGATAAATGGTCCACTGTACATCTAGTTAAATGTGATCTAGTTAAACAGGTGATTTAGTTGTACAGATGGTCCTCCTGTAAAAGGGATTGAGTCGTACAGGTGATCTAGTCATATAGATTCCCCCTCATACAAGTGATCTGATTGTACAGATGGTCTTCCTGTATAGGTGATCTAGTTAGATGATGGTATTTCTATGTAGGTGATCTAGTTGTACAGTGGTCTTCCCATACAGGTAATCTAGTTGTACAGGTGTTCTTGGTTGGACAGGCGGCCTTCCTGTATCGGTGATCTAGTCATACTGGTGGTCTCCCTATACAAGTGATCTCGTTGTAGAAGGGATCTTGAGATGCAGGTAGCATCTTTGTACAGCTACTTTCTACATGGGTAATCTTTTGGCGTGTAGTGTTTCTGTCATCCCTGCAGTAACAGGACACAACTAAATTCCATAACTTTTAATGTTTACCTTACAAGGTATCACAGCTCCTTTGTACAATACCAAGAAAACATTTTATAAAGAATTATGGAACTATCTCACTGTGCACAACACTGAAAGCAAGAAATCAGCAATCTGATACCAGGCTGAGGTCACTGTGAAATATTGCGCAGTTAATACCCTGACTCATTGAACACACCGACACATTGCTAGATAGTCCATTCGTATTAATAAGTGGCAAAATCAGAATATATTGAAAAATCGGTGATCATCTGTGTTAAAGTCCCACGTGCATGCATTTGTGTATGCATGTGTATTGTGTGTACGTATATCTGTGTGCATGTCAATGCATATGTGCTGTGTGTGTGTGTCTGTCTGTGTGTGTGTCTGTGTATATTCATGTCTGCATATGTCTGTGTATGCAGTTGTATGTGTATATAGGTGTGTGTACATGTAGGTATGTGCATATGTGTGTTGTTGTGTATATGGGTGTG
>NC_057743.1:38931481-38935156 GCF_004010195.1 Chiloscyllium plagiosum | reverse complement strand
GGGCGCATTTTTGTTTGTTTGTTTGTGTGTAGGTGTTTGTACCTCACATTTTGGTGGAAAACCACCTTGAGCCCTGGGATTGATAATAACTGGAGGTGAAGTTTTTATGGCAGTTAGTCAGCTAAGGGACATTGGATATGAAGTGAGATTTTTACGGCTTAATGTGTGTGTTGCAACTGTTCTCGGCACTTCCTTGCTTTTGTTGGGTTAAGAAATCTACAAAACCGCTCATTAATTCCCTTTCCCTGTTGGAAATTGACTGATATTTTACATATGTTACGGATTACGACTTTTATTCCCACATGTGAGGTGTGCTATAACTCATGGCTCTGTCACACATCAAATATGACATTAACCTCACTGGATGTGACCGTGAACATGCACTTCATTTTACCGTGTGTCGAGTCTGAGATTCCATTAACTGTATCTCTGAATTTAGGATCATGAATGGTTTTGTGACGGTGAACTGTTTTTCTGCATTAACTAGACAGCTGACTCCATTGACTGCAGTGTCAATACAGAGTGAAACAACAGTGCTGCATTAGCTTACAAAATATGGTTTGCTGAATTACATTTTCAATAAAAATTGAACGAAACTGTGAAGAATCAGCTTAGACAGCTAAACTGCTTAAAGTAGAAGCCCCCTAGCATAAAGATATCAATTGATTAACAATAAACGAGCCTTGTTTTTCCTATCACTGTAATTTGAATGCTTTGTGAATTACTCCAGCCAGATTGCCTGTTTGACATTATCCCTCCAAACCTTTTGGACTAAAATCAATGGGAATACTTCAAATAAAACAGGAACGTCTCGACTGAACCATTCAGATCAGGAAGATCCCACGTTTGACTGTGAGTTAGGGATGCTACTGATCTTAGAGTAGGATAAAAGGCTGGCACAACATCGAGGGCTGAAGGGCCTCTACTGTGCTGCACTGTTCAATGTTCTACTGACGGCATCAGTTTTTTTAAGATCAATCAGAGTTCCCAGTCCTCGTGAGGGATCCCAGCTTTAATATATGCCTGGGGACATCAAGCTGAAGAGAGCCTCAGCTTTCAAGACCTCTGAGTAACCCTTCTTTGATTTAGCGCTCCGTGCCCTGTTAATTGTGAAGACTGAGCAACTGGGTAAAGGGTGAAGGAGTTGTGGAAGTGTGGGCTGGTATTCATCACTGTTTTCACTAAAGAGGTATGGGAGAGTAAGAACAGTAGCAACTTGCATTTATGTAGAACCTCTGATGCAGTACAATGTCCCATGCTGTTTCACAGCAACACGTGCAAACCCGATTTGACAGCAGAAGGTGATATTGGTAAAGATGTCTGTTTTAAAAGGAACATTACAAAATGAGCTTGAAAGATTTCGAGAGTGAATCTGAATGCTAAATTGCAGCAGGCACAGCCCCCAGGGTTAGGGGGAAGGAAACTGGGAAGGCTCAAGAGGCCAGAATTGGAAGAATACAGAGAACTTCAGGGTTCCTTGGGAAATATGGGGCAAGGGAAAAATAAGAGGATTATTACATCAGCCATGACCTCGTTGATTGTCGGAGCAGACTCAGTGGGCTGAATGACCGAAATCTGATCCTATATTTTATGGTCTTATCTCCAAGGTTGTAGACCTGCAGGAACAAAAATGTATCTTGATCCCAGCAATTCCCCAAACTGCTAAATATGAACGCGTATTCCCAAGCTGAAAGGGCTGCTTCTGAGTGTGGGAGCTCTCCCATGTTCTCTTGTTTCTGAGATGGTGTTTGGAGGGGATGGGGATTCCTGATCTCCAGCTGCATCAACAGGAATTCGTGGAGAGTCAGCTCCACCGTGGCCTGGCTTGTGAACATTCAGCCTTCCATTGTATCCCGTGTCCTTTTTAAAAAAAACTTCCACAGGATGAGGGCAGTGCTCAGAGGCATTTAAGGGTCAACCACATTGCCGTGGGTCTGGAGTCACATGTAGGCCAGACCAGGTAAGGATGACAGTTTCCTTCCCTAAAGGGCATTAGTGAACCAGGTGGGTTTTTCTAACTATGAATTCCTGGTCATCATTTGTCTCTTAATTCCAGATTTTTATTGAACTCAAATGCCACCATCTGCTGTGGTGGGATTTAAATCCATTAGAACATTACTCTAGATTAACAGTTCAGCGAAAATACCACTAGGCCATTGCCTCCCCAATAGCCTTCATACACTTTCCCCACTGATCAGTGTCACACAATGTCAGACCCAGAAGAGGATTAGGAGCAAGTGACTGGGTCAGTCGGTATTTGGAATTTGTCTGGTGTGACTGGGCAGCTGCTGAAAGAAATTCAAGCTTCAACCTATTGACATCCCAACACCCTCCCACAGCCAGCGCACCCTCCCACAGCCAGCGCACCCTCCCACAGCCAGCGCACCCTCCCACAGCCAGCGCACTCTCCCACAGCCAGCGCACCCTCCCACAGCCAGCGCACCCTCCCACAGCCAGCACACTCTCCCACAGCCAGCGCACCCTCCCACAGCCAGCGCACTCTCCCACAGCCAGCGCACTCTCCCACAGCCAGCGCACTCTCCCACAGCCAGCGCACCCTCCCACAGCCAGCGCACCTTCCCACAGCCAGCACACTCTCCCACAGCCAGCGCACCCTCCCACAGCCAGCGCACCTTCCCACAGCCAGCACACCCTCCCACAGCCAGCGCACCCTCCCACAGCCAGCGCACTCTCCCACAGCCAGCGCACCCTCCCACAGCCAGCGCACCTTCCCACAGCCAGCACACTCTCCCACAGCCAGCGCACCCTCCCACAGCCAGCGCACTCTCCCACAGCCAGCGCACTCTCCCACAGCCAGCACACCCTCCCACAGCCAGCACCCATGACCAGGGTGATGAACCACAGCTACATCTGGAGGTTTCACCATGTGTGGGACTTAACTCCTGCATCCCCTCACTCTCCATACTCCAGCTGTGGGACAACCCACAAAGCCATCCCTGGGAGGTCCTGCGATAGTCTGGAAAGGGAAAAAGACTCTCTAACCGATGAGATACTGTCAGCCTTTCTCTTTCCTATCTTCAATCATCTGGGAAAGAGACACCGCCAAAGAAAGTGACAACAGAGAAAAGTCAAGAAAGGCAAGATATTCCAAAGGATGTTGGAAATCTGAAGTAAGCACAGAGAACATTGGAGAAACTCAGCAGGTCTGGCAGCTTCTGTGGAGAGAGAAACAGAGTTAACGTTTCCAGTTCGCTGTGACTCTGATGGGACAAAATCTTCAATCTTCAATGCTTTTATACATCCCCGTGAGGTCCCTCTCAGCCTGCACCCAGCAGTGTCCCGCAGATCCCCAGCCCCACATCACAGCCCTAACCAAAAGAAAAAACAAACCTTCTATCCAATCCCAGGTAAAAATGGGTACCACGGACGTGTCATTCTTATGGAGGATCGTGATCTGCATTACTCCTCAGGCATTCCAAGTGGGAACAGCCTAATTTCTAGCAACGTTCAAGGCTGAGAATGACGTGCCCAAGGCTGAGAGAGAGGTGGTGATACTCATGTGTAGGGGGTATGAGGAGGGAAGTGGGAATGAGATTGGGGAGCATGAAGATCTGGGCGAGCGTGTGGATGAGGGGTGTGTGGATGGTGGGACCAGAAGGGGGGGATTGTGTGGATGGTGGGTCAGTGGGAGGGGGAGGATGTATGGATGGTGGG
>NC_057743.1:38929706-38931157 GCF_004010195.1 Chiloscyllium plagiosum | reverse complement strand
AGGATGTATAGATGGGGGGCAGTGGGAGGGGAGGATGTATGGATGGGGGAATCGCAGGAATGTGGATGAGGGTGGGATGTTGGAGAGTTCAGGAACGAGCATGCAGACGATGGAGCGAATGAAGGCAAAAGGAACGTAGAAGAGAAAGGGGGTTGGAGATGAAGGTGTTGACTTGGGGGCGTGAACGGGAACCCAGAGGGAGTGTACATGGCTCTGGGAGTGGGGATGAAGTGTACAGGCTACTTAATATTAAAGCAATCCACAACTTTGAAACATTCCGAGGACACCTGTTCAATTCAATAATAGAGCTACAACTAAGTGACCACAAGCATTTCTCAACCTCATCCCTCTGTAGTGCCACAATCTCATATCTCACTGGTCGTTCTGTACCCAAAGAATATACAAATGACTGGCAGTGACAAGCATTTCCTTTTGAATGGGTGATATGATGGTGTCCAACACTTTAACGAGGTTCTGGGATCCAGTGGGCTGTTTGGGTGGCACATGGCCTCTGTTCCGTTTGTTGTAGACCAGTTTCACAGGCAACACGTAACATGGTTACCTGGTCTCTAGAGGCTGTTGGATTTTTAAAATATCCTTCACACAGGGTCACCCACCCCCTACCTTCTCCCAGGCTTGTGAAAGGCCATCATTTGCAAGAGTTACTTTTGCAAAGTGTGAGACTGAGTGGTGTGTTTGATCTCCCCAGTACTTGCGTGCCATTTGGGTTGCGAGTTGAAATAGCATTTCAAGACAGGAAAAAGAATCCATCTGGTACATGAATAATTTAGATGGCTTGAACTGAGTTCCTGTTTGCTGTTATTTTCTCTTCTTTTTTTCACCCCAGCTCAGTGGCACACCCCCTCCCCTTCCCCAGCTAGCTCTGAGGGAGGTCATTACAAGCGAATTTGAGCCATTTTGAGAGCATTTAATCAATTTATTTCCCTTTTTCTCCCCCTTCGCCTTCACCTCTGCCCATTCACAACTTTGCTGTGCCAACAAAACCCGTTTTATTCACCAGAAGAACCCCCTCCACCAAATGACCATCCCCCCACAGAAGGGAAGAAAAGCCCCTTTCTCTTCCCCTGGCCCCCACCTTCACCCTGTTTCTGTCTGCGACTCCACACTTTTCATTTCCTTCCATTTCAGACGCTATGAGTAATGTTTCATCCTCAGAAGATAATGCAACTATCTTTATTTACCTTCAATAAAACATTCAAACAGTACCCCCAAACCGTATTTGATTATTCATCAAGCATTCATACAAGCTTGGATTTTTTTTGAATAATTTGCAACAGATTCTTTTTAGCCTCTTTGTTTGTGTGTGTGTGTGGGTCTGTGTGTGTGGATGGGTGTGTGTGGGTCTGTGTCTGTGTGTGGGTCTGTGTGTGTGTGTGGGTCTGTGTCTGTGTGCGGGTCTGTGTCGGTGTGTGAGTCCGTGTCTGTGTGTG
>NC_057743.1:38884904-38929497 GCF_004010195.1 Chiloscyllium plagiosum | reverse complement strand
TGTGTGTCTGTGTCTGTCTGTGTGTGTAAAAGGAAGGATTAAGAGTCTTTTAGGGCCATTCAATAGTAGTTAAAGAACAATTCATGTAATTTACAGAATGAGACGCTGATGTCTTATCAATTTTGACACAGTTCAGTTGGAACGCGGTGACCATGGGGTTAAAGTGGCAGAAGGGAGCAGGAGAAGTTACTTTCGTAATTATGATTTCCAGAGATCTATCTTTTGTTTGGGGGACTAACTTTACTGCAAGGATTTTCCTGTTCCTCTTTACAAATGAATCATAATTTGGGGCCTGTTGCTGAAAAGTGGGAAGACTGAGAAGCTCCGAGCTGTCAATGTAGCGAAGGCGCAGAGCGAATTAGTTTCAGAACTCAACACAACTTTATACGGTTGGAAAGGCAACATTGGGTTCGCTTAAATAGAGACCGCTTTGCACTGGGTTACATCCTTCATGATTTGGGGGAGGCGATGCTCGGACTGTTACGGAGCTCGGAAAAGAAGCAGAGGTTTTGCAAACGTTTCTTTATTTTTCCTCCTCCATTTGACTGTGTGTTTATTCAGAGACCCTTAGTGAGTCAGAATAAAACGGAACCCTTGAGTCACAACCTTTCCCTCTCCCAGAGCCCCGGCCTAATCAACCCCTATAATTTATGCAGAAATATGATTTATATTTAATTTCACTACACTTGCATTGTTAATTTGAGATGTAATTAACACGTTGGCATGGCAACAAATTTCGTGATGCCGTAAATTACCGCCGCCTTTTCATCAAAATTCAGTTACTTTGCTCTTGTGTGCAACGTTCTGATGCAATTAGGTTACCCTGGCAACCCAAAGTGTTCAATTTCTTTTGTATAATTGCAATGAGGCAGAAGTTTTTATATCAGAAGTCATGTTCTTGTACAAAGAACAGACATGCTTGCATCTATACAGGAATTCGGAATCTGTTACACACACAAAAAAACATTAGGCTCAGACTTTGTATTGTGACAGAATCCCCCTCTCCACCCCCAGCACCTAACACCCAACACTTACTTTCAAAAAGAAAAGGGGTTTCTGCACCTTCTCTGTAATATTGACCCATCAGGGACAAAGCATAAAGCAGTCACAAAGGACTGACGTTTGTTTGTTTGTTTGTTTTAATTATTTATTTATTTTGGACATAAATTACTTTGGGTCAGTCTCTCTCTCTCTCTCGCTCGCTCTCATACTGCTGATGGACGAGTTTCCAAGGAACACAAAATTTTAATTAGTGTATTTTAATCATTCAGGCTTTTCCAGCTAATCCACATACCCAAGAGAATTCCCAAGATGCAGTCGCGAGCTGGTTTACCACTTATTGTTCAGTCTATTATAATTACTGTTAGCAGGTGGGGGCTGGGGAGATTTTTTTGGTGTGTGTGTGATTGAAAAAAAATGAAGGTTTCTCATTGCATTTAATTCTTCTAATAATGGCTATTCCTCGTTTTGAGCAATATTCCAAAAGGACATTTCAGATTCTTTGTGACCTTGGGTGTTCTGTGAATCCAGCCACACAAACCTCCTGCAGCAACAGCACCTTGCCTTTTTAAAAAGAAAATATGCAAACTTGCAAGAAAGTAAAGCTTCAAACGGAATCTGAAATGATTCATATTTACTTCTCTCGGCCCTGTTTGTGTTTACAGGATCTGTTCCTGTCACGTCCGTGTGCTTTTATACTTGCAAATAAATCAGGACAGAAAATATTACAACAGTAAACTCGGTGAGACTCTGTATGAAGCTTGTGTGACTGGACGTGTGGGTAGTGGAGAGGGCGAGAGGTGACAGCAGTGTCTGGTCAGCAGTCCATTTTCAGCCTTTGACTGAATTGAAGACAGGGATCCCTAAAAAGTTTTAGCACTGCATTCATTCTGATAGTTTTGTGCGTTTATCAACTTAAATCAATTTCTTGCTATATTAAGCTGCCTTTCCTTCAAACTTATAACCCAACACTTGCTGCAGACTTAAGTGAAGGCCTGAGAAAAACAGCTACTGAATGATGGCATGTCACCTCTGCATTTGGAGCCCTCAGGCCTTTCTAATTGGACAAGGTACAATCAATTCGATCTGGACACTTCCACTCCGTACAAGGCAGTAATGGTTCCAGCTAACATAAGGTCTAGAGCAATAGCAAGTTGCATTTGCAGAGTGCCTTGCTTCTTCCCCGGATTACCTGAGGGCTGCTGAACCCTGTGATTTTACTGTGGAGTAGAGTGAGGAGCTCATGTCCCCATGTCACGATAAGGGATCAAACTCCTGTGCTGTTGGGCATTTCTGTGAGCTGCAAGCTAACTGTCTGGTCTCCTGAGCTAATTATGCTCCCCGTTCCATCAAGCTTTTAATCTAGAGGAATGTCCTAGAGTACTTTGCAGAGGCTTATTGGATATCTCATCACTGTTCCCCTCTCCTGCTCCATTACACATATCTGTGACGTTTGCCAGTTTTGCCATGATAACCATTACTTTCGGATGGATCTGGTGGTCGATCAATTATCATTTATGATCTGACACTAAAGAGCTCAATGGCTGACCCATCCAGCAAGACACACAAAGTGCACTTCGTCACACGCTTTAATCTCTTTGTTCAGGTAACAGAGGAAACTAACAGTGTGAAATTTACAAAACACAATGTGCTTTCAATGTGTGAGGACCCACCAGGAGTCATGATTTAAATTCAAAATGCTGATTACGCTTTTGTGATGTGTGTGTGTGTCTGTGAGAGTGTGAGCTTGTGTGAGAGAGAGTGTGTTTGTGTGTCTGTGCATGCGACAGGATGTGTGCATGTGAGAGTGTCTGTATGTGTGTGCATGACTGAGAGTGTGTATGTGTGTAAGAAAGTGAGTGTGTGTGTCTGTACTTGTGTGTGTGAGAAAGTGTGCAAGTGAGCGTGTGTGTGTGTGTGAGTGAGATTGTGTATAGAGGTATATATGGTGTCATGTGTGATTCAAATCTTTAATTTTTTTCCCTGAAGAACGCCAAAGGTACAGGAAAGTTAATTGACGTAACTGCTACATAAGGCCACATAAATCCCATCATTGCTGCACTAGAAGTTCCCTCTGAACAACTGATTCCTCTGAGGCCACATTATAGTTCTGTTTATGCACACATTTTTAAAAAGAAAATTACATGATTTCATTTAATCGATCAAAGACACTTCCAGCAAGTTTTATATTCAATTATTCTTGTGTTTCGCTTTAAAATGTTCTTTGAGTTTTGCACTAAAATGATTTAGAAAGACAATGGTTGGATATTTTATTCAATATTGATGCAAAGTATCCACCCACTTTAGTAAGCCAGGACCTGACTGAAGCAGGCCTTATTGGGGAGGCAGCCATTTACCCAAATACTGTTTTACAACCGGGCACTGAAAGGACCTGGTTATTGTGTTTCTCAAAATGTCGAGGGATGGGAACAATAATCAATGCAGCCATAATCACAAAGAGGATGGAAAGAAAATATAACAAGAAATCTAATCCCAAAAGCAAAATTAAGATGGGATCACCACTCATGAGAGTTTATAACCACTGTCAAATATTTATCCAGCATCCGTTCTGCTTCATTGAGGTTTATGTTATTTTTATTCAGGCTGCGGAGAGAATTCTAGAATTTTCTAGCTGAACCCGAAATGGCCATTGCACCAGATCCAATTTAATCTAAGCCCAAAACGTCATCAGCTGGAGAATCTACTGACAATTTGTTGAGTTGAATTTTTGACAAGTAACTTGGTGCATGAAAGATGTCTATGAAAGGCTCCTGGGAGCCAGCCGCTGCACGGATAAACATTATTTGGTTAGATTAGATTCCCCTACAGTATGGAAATAGGCCCTTCAACCCAGCAAGTCCACACCGACCCTCCGAAAAGAAACCTACCCAGACCCATTTCCTTCTTATTTAGAAGGAAGGGCTAGAAGGTCTAACTGGAGCAAATGCAACATTCCTGCGTCGTCCAGTCAAACCTGAGGCCACTGGAAGGAATGTACAGGCAAGAAAATCTTCCAATCGTACATAGCCTCCAGACTGTGAGCCATACCCAAGGCGTGATTAATACTTTGTGTGTTTATGTGAGGACTTAGCATGCAGACACAGTCAATGTGAAGGTGGATTGTCAGATTCCATACTACAGCTTGTACCATCAATGTGGTCCATGGTGAAGCTTGCCTCTCCATCTATTTCCAAGTTATTACAGGTACAATAGACAAGTGTTCAGGCTTGTTCCCATTACTGCTGAACTCTGTAGACAGAAAGCCTTAGAGTAGCAAGCACCCCATTCCTCCTCAAACCTCTTTCTCCTCAACCCTGGTTCAGTTGGAAGTGCTGTAACGCTCACTGCAGTGTTACAATGTTGTCGGTTCAACTCCCACTGCAGAACCTGAGCACACTAACTGAAGCTGACTCTCTCGCCCTGTACTGAGGGAGTGCTGCACTGCCACTCAATGCTAAACTGAGGTCCATCTGCCCACCTAAAAGATCCCATGGCACTGTATGCAAGATAATGAAGAGCGTGATGCTCCAGAGTCAGCATTTGGCCCTCAATCAACATCACATAAACAGAATACTGAGTGGTGATCACATTGGTGTTTGATGTGGAGGTACTGGTGTTGGACTGGGATGGACAAAGTCAGAGGTCACACAACACCAGGTTATAATCTTTGAGGAGAAAGTGAGGTCTGCAGATGCTGGAGATCAGAGCTGAAAATGTGTGGCTGGAAAAGCGCAGCAGGTCAGGCAGCATCCAGGGAACAGGAGAATCGACGTTTCGGGCATTCCTGAAGAAGGGCTTATGCCCGAAACGTCGATTCTCCTGTTCCCTGGATGCTGCCTGACATGCTGCGCTTCTCCAGCAACACATTTTCAACACCAGGTTATAGTCCAACAGGTTTATTGAAAATCACAAGCTTTCAGAGTATTCCCCCTTCATCAAGTGAAGTTTTATGGGAGCTTGCTGTGGGAGAATTGACTACTGTGTTTCCTACATTTCAATGATTACACTTCACTGTATTGAACTCCTTCACTGTATTGAAGGCTGGTGGGTATGGATAATGCCACTTGGACAGGATGCCCATTGGAAATGAATTAGGGATAGTGCTGTTCTACTGTTTATCCATAGACTTTATTTTGTGACTCCATGGCTTATGCTTTCAGTCTTTCTCTGACACCCCTGTACCCTGACCCTTACTGATCCATCGCAATACAGTGTGATTTGGAACCTCTCCTATATGGTGTGAACCTCGCCCTCTTAAAAGACACAACCGCCTTTTTGAGAAGCAGCTCTTTCCTGATGAAGGGCTAATGCCTAAAACGTTGACTGTCCTGCTCCTCTGATGCTGCCTGACCTGCTGTGCTTTCCCAGCACCACACTCTCAACTCTGATCTCCAGCATCTGCGGTGCTCACTGTCTCCTAACTCTTTAAGAGCAGTATGCTCTGAATCCAGCATTCCAACCATCATATCCTCAAAGTTGGCACAACTTGGGATCACCTTTCCATTATTTCAGAGTCACGCTCACCAAATCCAAAACCATTTGCTCCTGGATCATTGAGTCAGCCCAGTAGACAAATGCTAAAGCTTAATGATAAATGTTGGTGCCCATTGTGAAAGGTTCACTGCCTCCCAAGCTCAAACAATTATTCCATAGGACCTTCTTCCACCCTTGGGATATCAGTAAATGTTTTGAATCTAACCAATTACTCCTTTATTTAGCATTATGATTATCTAGGTAAATGAAACAGCCAATTTCTATGTAATAGATTCTGCAAAGTGTGGACAAGATAAAAGATCCATTCATTCACTTTAAAATCAGGAAAAATACTGTAATTGTAGAGGAAAAAACAAAATTCTCGTGTTTTGATGGTTATGGAGCCAGCTCGGGCAAGGTCCAGCTGCAGGACAGTGCATCGGCACCAGTCAAAAACAATGGGCTGAAGGGTCTCAGTGCAGATCTCCACGACTCCCTGGCGAAGACATTAGGCTCCTCACCTCAAATAATGGGCAAATTTTGTATCCACTGTAACTGGCAAGAGTGGCCTCAGTTTAATAGGAAGGATGTTGTGAAACTTGAAAGGGTTCAGAAAAGATTTACAAGGATGTTGCCAGGGCTGGAGGATTTGAGCTATCGGGAGAGGCTGAACAGGCTGGGGCTGTTTTCCCTGGAGCGTCTGAGGCTGAATGGTGACCTTATAGAGGTTTATTAAATCATGAGGGACATGAATAGGGTAAATAGACAAGGGCTTTTCCCTGGAGTGGAATAGTCCAAAACCAGAGAGAGGGTGAGAGGGAAAAGATGTAAGAGCGACCACAGGAGCAACTTTTTTTCACACAGAGGGTGATGTGTGTATGGAATGAGCTGCCAGAGGTGGTGGTGGAGGCTGTTATAATTACAGCATTGAAAAGGCATCTGGATGGGGGCATGAATAAACAGGGTTTAAAGGGATATGGGCCAAGTGCTGGCAAATAGGACTAGATTAATTTAGGATTTCTGGTCAGCATAGATGAGTTGGACCAAAGCGTCTGTTTATGTGCTGTACATCTCTATGACTCTAATGTGCAATCCGCGGACAAAAGTGCACTCCCTCGATGTTGCACTCGGCTCAAAGTCCAGACCGTGTACCGAGGTGCTGGACTGGAACTTAAAGCTTTGACCTTCTTACTGGGAGGTGAGAATGCATACTGACCCCACAGCAGCTAAACTGCAAGGCCTCAAAAACAGACAATAGGAGCTTTAATCTCTGAAGTCGGTGTTTCATTTGCTGCTCTTTAATGTGTTGTGATGCAATATGAATTGGTTGGTTTCTTATCATTTCCTCCTGGGTTCCTATTCTTGTGCAATCATTTTGCATGTGGGATTTCAATGGAACTCTTATGCAAAATTATTTTAGAATTGTAATTGTATTTTGTAATCACTGTCAGCCATTTCTTACGCTACCAAATCATCCACTTAAATTAAAATGGCAGCCTGAAGTTCCATGGCTTTGATGGAAGGTGGGTCTCTTACCCCTCTCTACAGCTGAAATTCACAAAGAAATGAATGGGCTTAATGGAGCTGTGCAGATAGTGACAGAAGGGATAGTTGCTGGTCAGGCTGAGTGAGGAGCTTATTTTCCAAATTGCATTTCCTGCTCTTGACATCTTCATTTTATGACTTCAGCAACTGCACCAAATATTCACAGAAATTTTTCACCTACAAAACAAGCTCAATCTATTGCTTGAGATTTAAGTTGAAACCTATCATAGAGTCATGGAGTCATAGAGATGTACAGCACGGAAACAGACCTTTTGGTCCAACTCGTCCATGCCATAGAGTCATAGAGATGTACAGCACGGAAATAGACCCTTCGGTCCAACCCGTCCACGCCGACCAGATATCCCAACAAAACCTAGTCCCACCTGCCAGTACCCGGCCCGTATCCCTCCAAACCCTTCCTATTCATATACCCATCCAAATGCATCTTAAATGTTGCAATTCTACCGGCCTCCACCATATCCTCTGGCAGCTCATACATTTCTCAAATAAAATATACAATCAAGAAAGAACCCACTCTACGCTAAGGCTATACTAAAAACTATTCAGTTGTCTGTCTCTGTGCTGTGACCTCTCCCAAGATCAGTTGTGAATTTCGCTGTTTGTTAATTTTCTTGGACGCATGCGGATGTCCAGTGATGCATGAATTCACAGCAAAGGCAGTAACTGTGCAGATTCACTGCTGTGTCAGTTAGCACTGTGATTTTCTTTCTCTGTCTCTCTCCTGCATTGACCTGCCTTCGTCTGTCCCTCTCCCTTTTAAAAGTGCCATTGTTTTCACTTTTTTTCTTCAAAGTTCCAAAACAATGCATCAGCATTTAAACAGTAATTGCTGCTCCTGGAATTGGAGGAAATCACCTCCAACCTAAAATACCTCAAAAAAGGAACAGCCTGTTACAGCCAGAAACTTTTCCTGTCCTCCATCTTGGATTACCCAGAATCCTAAGTTGGCAAAGTGGGCAATCTCAAGCAATAGCAACTGTAATGTGGAGGTGCTGGTGTTGGACTGGGATGGACAAAGTCAGAAGTCACAAGACACCAGGTTATAGTCCAACAGGTTTATTTGAAATCACAAGCTTTCAGAGCAACACTGTTGGCCTATAAGCTGGTGTCATGTGACCTTCAGTAATAGCAACTGTAAAAGATTACAACTTCCAGGGGCAAAAGCTAACATTATTTGCAAAAGTCGAAATGTTAAAATTGGGGTTTCAGTATCTTACTCCTTTACACAAACCAGTCTCACTGAAACCTCCACTGTATCTCCGACAAGAAATTCGAGAAGTGAATTGTCATTAAGGATGGGAATAAGAGAGAATTTCTGACATTTCTGAAGCAAGTCGTAGACTGGAGAGAATGGGAGCCAAGGTGTGGAATCTGAATTTGTCAATATTTTCTGTCCTTGAAGGTTAAGGGATTTGTATTATGAAGAAAGATTGGACAGGTAGGGTCTATACCATTGGAAGTTGGAAGAAAAGATGGCAAGTTTACTGAAACATTTGAGATCATCAGTGGGGAAGGGGGGCTGCTGACAGAGAGGGAGCTGAGCAGATGTGAGTGGAACCCCCCCCTAGAATGAGTGGAAATGGGGTTTAGCCCATTTCCTGCAGAGATGTGAAGGAGTTTCTTCTATCAGAGCATCATTTGGAATTTGGAAGAATATACTCAAGGCTAATGTTTATTGAGTGGCAGGGATGATGAAGGACAAAATGGAAAGTCTGAAGGGGAGGGAAAACAGAGCTTCAGTTTAATGTCTCACCTGGAAGATTGTAGCAGCCCCTCAGGTGTCAACCCCAGTTCTGTTGGTAGCTCTCTCCATCCGAGACTCACGGCGCGGGGTTCAAGCCTCAATCCAGAAGCCGATCCAAAGCTGATCTTCCAGGGGGCAGTATGAGGGGATGTCAGAGGCACCATCTTTTACATGAGACTTTAAACTGAGCCTCTGTCTGCCCCTTTAAAGTGGATGTAAAAGACCCTATGCCGCTATATTTGAAGAGGAGCTACAACTAGTTGCATGGCCCATCTTTTGTGGGTGGCACAGTGGCTCAGTGGTTAGCACTGCTGCCTCACAGAGCCAGGGACCTGGGTTTGATTCCAACCTCAGGTCACAGTCTGTGTGGAGTTCGTATGTTTTCCCCGTGTCTATGTGGGTTTCCTCCTACAGTCCAAAGCTGTGTAGGTTAGGGTGGATTGGCCATGCTAAATTGTCCCATAGTGACGAGGGATGTGCAGGCTAGGTAGGTTAGCCATGAGGAATGCAGGGGTGGGGGGTGGATGCCCTTCAGAGGGTTGGTGCTGACTCGATGGGCTGAATTGCCTGCTTCTAGCCTGTAGGGATCCTATGATTCACACACGATAAAACAGATTATCTGGTCATTACAAAAGCAGAAAGTGCTGGAGAAACTCAGCAGGTCTGGCAGCATCAGTGGAAAGAGGAAAAACAGAGTTAACTTTTCCCAAGTCCAGCGAGCCCTTGCCAGAACCGAAAGCAGCGAGTAAAAGATGGTTTGTGCTGATGACAGGGGCTGGGAGGAGTGGGAAAGATGTGTGCAGATAGGTGGAGATGTTTAGGTAGAGAGAGGAAAGTTAGGCAAACAGAGGGATGGCTGATAGAAAGCCAGGGAAGAAGAAACGCTGTTAATGGAGACAACGAGTCGGGGGGAGTAGGTCGGTTATCTGGTCATTACCTCTTTGCAGTCCATGGGAGGTTGCTCTACCCAAGTTGGCTGCTGTGTTTCTTACGTTACAAAAGTACTATGAAAGTATCGTACTGGATATAAAGTGCTGTGTAGGTGCAAGTCGTAATTTTCTCAACACGGAATTTGATTGGATACACAATCCAAGCCAAAATGACACCTTAGTCATTGGAAGCTCCCTCACTAAACATTTATATTTAATTCTGTTTAATAAAAAGAAAACAAATACATTGCACTCTTTCACACTGGTTCTCTTCAGTGAAAGAAAGATCTACTTCTCTCTAACTTCTGTGAAATTTATACACCCCTGCTTTTGAAATACTTGCAAATAGTCAAAAAAAATCTGTCTTCTCACTTTCTGGGCAGCTGTTGTGTCCTTCCCATGAATAATAAAGACTCGAGCTCTCTCATTAAATTCTTTCATGTCATGTTGCTGTTTGATCATTCGTTCATGGGGCTATTTCAGTGCATCTTGCACAGGGTGCAAGAAATTCCTTGTTTGGAGAGTGGCGATTTTCAAGTTTTCCTGAAAAATTCCTCAACAGGGCATGAGGAACAGGCCTCAGTAAGGTCGAGAATCTAAGGGAATGCCATGCGAAAATGAATTAAGGATTGGGCCTTTGAAGTCTGTGGAGAGAGACTCTGAGCTGCAAAGTGCCCTGTGTGAGGTGCCAGGCACACAGATAACTTTGAAAGTGGGATTGTGTTGCTTTCGGTGGGACCTGCAGCTGGGATTGAGGGGCACATGCTCGGAGAGACCCTGGGATACGATGGGAAGTAGTCCAGTTCCCAACTTGCACACAGCACAGAGAAATGGCAGCAGTTCTACCACAGGATCCCGAATGCTTAAAGCTTTCCTAGATTTCGGGTGGACTAAGTCAGGTATCAGCCTGTCACCGCCTCAGAGAAATACTGGAATGTCACTGTGGGCCGTTGCAGGAGATCCCCACCTTCTGGAAGGAAGACTTGTCAAGTTTGACCTGATTCCTCTTGGGTTTAGTACGTCTCGTTATAAAATACAGGACGGTTGGACATTATTGGACAGATATTGTTTGTCTTCTGAGGAGATACCAAGTAGTCTAGGCCTATACTCACTCTTATATATTCACGCACTCATTTAGACCCTCTCTCATACACACAGACATACAAGTTTATGGGGTGAATTTGTGTTTGCAGAATTATATTTGCAGATACATTCTATTTTGCTTAAAAAGGGCACAATCTGCAGGCAGTCAATCCATGTTATATTTTATAAATTACACTTTGGAAATAGAGCCAGTCTGACTCAAGATTGGGATACAGGCAGACTCTAACCTTACACCTTTAATGCATTGCCTGAGTTGAGATGTCACCTTTTTTTATTAAACCTAAAGTTATCTCAAGAATGTGACTTAAAAGTAGTTCTGGAATTTACATATTAATAACCGAAACCTGCAACCCATTCTAAAAGATGAAAGACTTGACAGCAATCTAGGTTTGTTCAATATATTGCATCAGTTGCATGACACTGTAATCTTTTGCTATAAATTCTGTGTCCTATGATCCTGCTCCACAGCAGCCTGATGAAGGAGCAGCGCTCTGAAAGCCAGCGCTTCCAAATAAACCTGTTTGGCTATAACCTGGTGTTGAGTGATTTTTAACGTTGTCCACCCCAGTCCAACACTGGCTCCTCCACATCATGAATTTAGAAGAATGAGAGGAGATCTAATTGAGGGATATAACATGTTAAAGGGGATTGACACAGTAGGCTGAGGGAGGATTAGACTAGATTCCCTACAGTGTGGACACAGGCCCTTCGGCCCAACAAGTCCACACCGACCCTCCGAAGAGTAACCCACCCAGACCCATTTCCCTCTGACTAATGCACCTAACACTATGGGCAATTTAGCATGGCCAATTCACTTGACCTGCACATCTTTGGACTGTGGGAGGAAACCGAATCACCTGGAGGAAACCTACACAGACACGGGGAGAATGTGCAAACTCCACACAGACAGTCACCCGAGGCTGGAATTAAACCCGGGACCCTGGTGCTGTGAGGCAGCAGTGCTGACCACTGAGCCACCGGGCCGCCCCATGTTTCTTCAAGTGGGATAATCTGGAATGAGAGGTCACATTTTTAGGACAAGGGGTAGCAGATTTAAAACTGAGATGAGGAGAAATTATTTCTTTCAAAGGATCATGAATCTGTGGAATTCAATCCCCGAGTGCGGTGGATGCTGGGACATTGAGTAAAATTAAGGAGGAGAGAGACAGGTTTTTAATGAGTTGAAGGATTTTGGGGACCGGGCAGAAAGTGGAGCTGAGATTGAGAGAGATCAGCCATGATCATATCACAACGCAGAGCATGCTCAATGGCCTATTCCTTTCCTATTATAGAATCCCCACAGTGTGAAAGCAGGCCATCAGTCCAGACTGACCCTCCAAAGGACACTTACCATCCCTCTAACCCAGCATTTCTCATGGACAATCCACCCTAACCTACCCGTCTTTGGACTGTGGGAGGAAACCATAGCACCCAGCAGAGTGCCATACAAATAATAGGGAGAATGTGCAAACTCCACACAGGCTGTGATTGAACCCAGATCCCTGGTGCTTTAAGGTAACACTGCTAACCACTGAGCCACCACCTGCCCTCCAGCCTAACTGTTACGTTGACAGTACACATGTCCCCAGATACACCAAGTGATATAGCCCAGCGTTGGGATCAACTTGATAAATAATTGTTTGCTATGTCTTTGCCTGCAAATATTGCTATCAGCTGTCATTCTTACGAAAGCACTGCCTTAATGTTTTCACCAAGGCAGATGTCAGAGGGATGACATTGTGTAAAAGGCTCAGCTGCCCCAGGGATACTTCCAGAGGTTTAACTCCCTTACATCTCTCTCACTTCCAACTATCCAGCTCCACCTTAAATTTAGTGACACCCTCCATGTCCACTGTGTCCCTGAACTAGGTATTCTCTAGAGTTTCCACCTCTGTGCAAACTAATGGAGCACTTCCTCCTTGAGAATGTCTAGCGTTGATTCATCTTAAATGCAACAAGGTTTGGACCCACCATGAAACCCAGTTCCTTTACTCAGGAACTGTCCTGTGGCTGGATCAAACAGACAGTTTGATATGAACGAGTGTGCCATATACCTACCAGCTGACCACCAGAATGGAGAATTTCATCTTTTATACAGCTGTTGTCGCGAGTTCCGTTCATGCCAGTGAAATGTCCTGTTTGTTCCTCAAAGCTTCTGAGGATGTTCCAGTGTGGAATATCAACTTTCAAATGTCAGTGACCTCAGCTGGGCTTTGGTGAGTGTTAGGAGTGTTAGGAAATGTAAACAGTGCGACTGTTAGTGTTTCCCCAGTTTGACCCTGTGACCTTCATGTGATGCACAGCCAGATGTACACAAACATCCATGGTGCCTGATCAGAATGAATGGTTAGCTATGATTAATATCGTACCTCAGGTTGAGATAATTTCCAATGAAATGGAATCATCTGTAAAACACAATATGGTCAACTCGAGCTAAACGATGTTTAAAGGCTGTCTGGTAAGTGATTTTGCCACGGTCTTACCAGACTCTCTCTCGTTAAAGAAATGCAACTGGTGGTGGTTTAACCTGAGGGAAGAGTCTGTCTTTGTAACCTCAGCTGGTGTAGGAACTGAACCCACACTTTTAGTGTTACTCTGCATTACAAACCAGCCACCCAACCAACTGAGATAACTAACCCCTGTTGCTCAGTAGCATGAGCTAAAGGCAATAAGCACAGAGACTGTTGGCCATGAGTCTGGTGCTTTAGACATTTCAGTTGGAGTCGGTGGGTGTAGGTGTGAGGGAGTCGGTGGATGGAGGTGTGAGGGAGTCGGTCGGTGTAGGTGTGAGAGAGTCGGTCGGTGTAGGTGTGAGGGAGTCGGTCGGTGTAGGTGTGAGGGAGTCGGTGGGTGTAGGTGTGAGGGAGTCGGTGGATGGAGGTGTGAGGGAGTCGGTCGGTGTAGGTGTGAGAGAGTCGGTCGGTGTAGGTGTGAGGGAGTCGGTCGGTGTAGGTGTGAGGGAGTCGGTCGGTGTAGGTGTGAGGGAGTCGGTCGGTGTAGGTGTGAGGGAGTCGGTCGGTGTAGGTGTGAGGGAGTCGGTCGGTGTAGGTGTGAGGGAGTCGGTCGGTGTAGGTGTGAGGGAGTCGGTCGGTGTAGGTGTGAGGGAGTCGGTCGGTGTAGGTGTGAGGGAGTCGGTCGGTGTAGGTGTGAGGGAGTCGGTCGGTGTAGGTGTGAGGGAGTCGGTCGGTGTAGGTGTGAGGGAGTCGGTCGGTGTAGGTGTGAGGGAGTCGGTCGGTGTAGGTGTGAGGGAGTCGGTCGGTGTAGGTGTGAGGGAGTCGGTCGGTGTAGGTGTGAGGGAGTCGGTCGGTGTAGGTGTGAGGGAGTCGGTCGGTGTAGGTGTGAGGGAGTCGGTCGGTGTAGGTGTGAGGGAGTCGGTCGGTGTAGGTGTGAGGGAGTCGGTCGGTGTAGGTGTGAGGGAGTCGGTCGGTGTAGGTGTGAGGGAGTCGGTCGGTGTAGGTGTGAGGGAGTCGGTCGGTGTAGGTGTGAGGGAGTCGGTCGGTGTAGGTGTGAGGGAGTCGGTCGGTGTAGGTGTGAGGGAGTCGGTCGGTGTAGGTGTGAGGGAGTCGGTCGGTGTAGGTGTGAGGGAGTCGGTCGGTGTAGGTGTGAGGGAGTCGGTCGGTGTAGGTGTGAGGGAGTCGGTCGGTGTAGGTGTGAGGGAGTCGGTCGGTGTAGGTGTGAGGGAGTCGGTCGGTGTAGGTGTGAGGGAGTCGGTCGGTGTAGGTGTGAGGGAGTCGGTCGGTGTAGGTGTGAGGGAGTCGGTCGGTGTAGGTGTGAGGGAGTCGGTCGGTGTAGGTGTGAGGGAGTCGGTCGGTGTAGGTGTGAGGGAGTCGGTCGGTGTAGGTGTGAGGGAGTCGGTCGGTGTAGGTGTGAGGGAGTCGGTCGGTGTAGGTGTGAGGGAGTCGGTCGGTGTAGGTGTGAGGGAGTCGGTCGGTGTAGGTGTGAGGGAGTCGGTCGGTGTAGGTGTGAGGGAGTCGGTCGGTGTAGGTGTGAGGGAGTCGGTCGGTGTAGGTGTGAGGGAGTCGGTCGGTGTAGGTGTGAGGGAGTCGGTCGGTGTAGGTGTGAGGGAGTCGGTCGGTGTAGGTGTGAGGGAGTCGGTCGGTGTAGGTGTGAGGGAGTCGGTCGGTGTAGGTGTGAGGTGTGTGAGTGTTTGTGTTATGTGTGTTGGGGGAGTTGTATGGGGGGGGGTGTGTGTGGTGCGTGCTGGGTGCATGGGTTTGGGGTTGTGTCCCCTTGTTGTGTTTCTATGCCACAGATTGATCGGTTCAGCGACAGCTTGGTGCAGTTGCTTTCCCGTTAGAAAGTTGCATTCGAAGCGGAGTAACTGTGCATCGACTTGGCTCCAGTGCAGTGCGGAGGGTGTGCTGCACAGTTCAGCTGTTCAGATCCTGTTGCAGTGGTGTTGATTGAAGACTGGATGGTACAGTTTGGAACAAAACAGGCAAATGGCCTTCCATAAACCTGACAGCATTAAAAATAACTGAACCTACTCCTGTCACCTGCCACGTGCAAGAATCAGCTTCATTGTGTTTCGCCACCATTTGGGGAAAGTGATGTTTGTGGAGCTGTTTCTGGGAGACCTGCTGAGACCTTCCAAGTGTGTGTCACTGTAGTGAATCCGAAAGAAGCAATTGAAGTGCGGGAGTACTCAGATTGTTCTGCACCCCACTCATTCATATTTCTGATTTACTCTCCAAAGTTTGCACTTTGCAAAACTGTTTGGGAACTGGGTACAGAATGATCTGACAAGTGTGTTCCCAGTGGCAGGATCCTGATAAATTAGTGCTAACATGCCTCCTGTATTTGTATCGGTTAAGACCCTGTGACTGAGATGCCAATCCTATGACAGCTGGGCATGTAACTGGCTGGTGCTATGGGCTCTGGGCCAGTATGACGCATCATCCACGCAAGCTCAGAGCTGGGAGAGGTCAGCCACTCGTTCCCCATAGTGATCCTTGCTGCAGGTTCATGGCTGACTTTGTCTGTTGAACGGGGTTCTAGGTAATACAGAGAACTCTGGGCAGTAAGATAGTGTGCAGAATTGATTTTTAACAGTATTGAAAAATGGCCAACACGGGTCAAACAAAGGGCTCTTTAAAAAGCTATTATGCTTCTGCACTCACCCTCTGTCTCCAGACCTCCAACTGTTGCACCTGTCACAGGAGAATAGCTCAAGTTGTAAAATACAACAAAAATGGATGCTTGAAGGACAGACAGGGTTCAAAGAATTAGTACCGGCCTCTGTGACGTCACCATCATTCAAACCAACACTGCCCCCTCATTTATCATTTAAATCAGGGGCCATTAATAACATTCACTGTAAATGGATGAGGAGCACGTCTTAACTGTCAAAATACCGCACCAGCTATTAGGACTAGTCTTTCACATATACCCAGCTACCCTACACAGTTTGAAGACCCTTGCACCAATGAATTCAATGAGTCGCTGAACATGTTCATATCTTTTGTAATAATGTCAAAACCCTTAGGCTCTTCAGTAATTACTGTAGCCACTGACTAAGAGAGTGCGTCAACAGGTCCTGCAAAGCAAGAAGGGAAAACTTTTCCAGATTACAGTTGGTTTTAAATTCGAGGTTAATGTTCAACTTCACACTCTTTAACCTTCTTGCTCAGGAAGTGGGGTCGGTGAGAACTGGCAGATTGACCTGGCAATCAGATAGACAGGTGAGAGGGAATGTCCTACAAATACCCACCTGGTTACAGGACAGTGCTAGCTTATTTCGCCATCCATCTGTTAATCTGTCCGTTATTAATCTGATGGAAGCATGTCCGACAGGAAATATACAAAGTGGTGTTCAATCCCAATAGGCCAATCCTGCCAGAACCTGAGGAGGAAACATGAATCACAGAATCGCAGAATTGTTCCAGTACAGAAGTAGGCCATTCAGCCTATTGTGTCTGTGCTAGTTCCAATCCCAAGTGCCAATCTCCTGTCTTTTCCCCACAGTCCTCCACACCGTTTCTGTCCAGGTAATCAACTGATGTCCTCTTGACTGTCTCATAGCAGATGGCTGTTTGAAAAGAGAGTAGGGGGAGGGCCACATTGACGATGAACTGGATTCCCTGTGTCCAGGAACTGGCTTGCCTTCAGAAAGGTGAAATATTTCAGATGTGTTCGGGCCCAATTACCTTCTTAAAATTTGTTTGTAAGATGTGGGCATCAATGGGTGGGCCCAGCATTTATTCTCCATCTCTCACTGACTGCTTCGCTGTGGGCTTAGAGTCACAGGCAGGCTGTCAGACACATTTAGTTTCATTGCAGAGTTTGGACAATTGAAGGTATCACTATCCCTGGTGGAGTGACTACAGTTGGGAATGGGCAAGAGCTTAGACTTAGAGGAGAGCTGATATCTTGGAGGGTAAAAGGTTTAGAAAGTAAATTTCCTCTTGTTAGTTTGAACTGAACAGAATGATAGAGCTCAGTGTTGAGCCTGAGAGTAGTTTGACCTCAGTCTCCCCCTCCCTGCCCCTGCTGTGGTGAAAAACTCCCTCTACTTTTCCATTCACACTGACCCCATTCTCAGAGAGACCCCTCCAATCCTCCAATGGGAGGCTTCCATTTCCCACATTGAGCTGCGCTTTCAGCTTTCTTGCCAAGGGAGATTACAAAATGTACCTCTCTGTTGTATTGAACGGAGAGCAACTTTACTCGTGTGTGCACCGGGACCTGAGTAAATACTCGTTTCATTGTGTCATAGTACAGTAGCCCCCCCCACCCATACCCACAGGGGGTGACATTTCGGGACCTGTCAAAGAAGGCTGAAACCGCAGATAGGAGCGAACCCGTTGATTTCAATGGGAAATGTACCTACCCAGCAGCCTCCTGGTCTCTGGTGCTGGAACGTTCTCTTTTATATGTTTCGGCCGTGGTAAACAGCAAGTAAGTGAAACCATGGTAACTGCACTCGCAGACGTAGGGGTCACCCTGTAATAGAAGCAGGAGTAGGCCATTCAGCCCGTCAAGCCTGCTCCACCATTCATTAGGATCATGATCTATCCATCATCTCAGCTCTTCCTACCTGCATCATCCCCATTGCCCGTAATTCCCTGAACATGCGAAAAGCCATCCAACTGTGTCTTGAGCATATTTAATAAAGGTGCCTCTACGCCTTCCTTGGACAGAGAATCCCATCGATTCACTACTGTTTGGGAAAAGCAGTTCCTCCTCATCTCTGTCCTAAATCTACTCCCCCTAATCTTGAGGCCATGTTCCCAGTCTTAGTCTCACCCACCAGCAGAAACAACTTGCCCGCCTCTATTTTATCTACTGAAGATGCTGTGAGAGGTAACGTTCATCTCTGGGATTGGATTTGGTCCTGACTCTCAGGAGAGAAGGCTTTCTGACCCAGGACATCAACGGGTCCCTCAGACAGCTCCTGAGGATTGGGAGCCTGACAGTGTCAGGGTATTGGCTGTGCTCACATCAAATAAAGCATTTCATCTTCCCAAATTGCAAAGTGATGGGCATGAGGAAAGCAGATGTGAGATGCATAAAGAAGGTCAGTGTGTGTCCTTGGAGCAAGGGGAAAATGAACACAAATTAAATTATTTAAAAAAAAACATTTCCTGGATTGGTTTGGTTGGGTGAAAATCTATATTGTGTTTTATGGTTTGGTTGCTAGGAGATCACTTGTTCGTTTGAAAAACTATATTTAATAGTTAAGTGGAAAAACAGGTTTGGTGATAAAAAAAATTCGCATTGTGTTTTTATTTGAAAAGTGCTTGTTTGTTGTCTCTGCAGTAAGTTGAGAATTTCCAAGTGACACCTGTTTGCCAGAATGCTGCAGTACGGCTGCCATCTTGCTTGCTTGTGTGTGTACGTGGTCAGAGTGAGCCAGTGATAATCACCAGGCAATCTGTCCACCCTGCCTGCATTTATCAGCAAATATTAAACCACTTGCTGAAGATTCCAGTTGTAAATACACGCAACCTATTATCTTCAATGAACAGGAGTGTTAGTAAGGACAAAACTACTCTTGAAAGTTTTATTGCTGCGTGCGACCAGTTTATTCAGTGTGTGGTAGTTTTAGATTTTGTTTTGTCAAGCTGAGCAATATTTAACATGGAACAAGGGTACCTGTGCTGTACCTCTAGAGACGGTGGGGAGATTTGTTCAAGTGTCTACCACTATTCCCTGTACATTTCCACACTTACTGTTTCCACACTGTTACTGTTTCTACACTGTTACTGTTTCTACACTGTTACTGTTCCTACACTGTTACTGTTCCCACATTATTGCTGTTCTACATTATTTGGAGATGCCGGTGTTGGACTGGGGTGTACAAAGTTAAAAATCACACAACTCCAGGTTATAGTCCAACAGTTTAATTGGAAGCACTAGCTTTTGGAGCACCGCCTGATGAAGGGACAGCACTCCGAAAGTTAGTGCTTCCAAATAAACCTGTTGGACTACAACCTTGTGTTGTGTGAGTTTTAACTTTGTTCCTACATTGTTACTGTTCAGACTCTATTAGTCTTCCAACACAGTTCCTGAAGAAAGCAGAGCTCCATGGTTACAACAGTAAAAACTCATCTGATTCTCAGACACTTGTTTCAACTAAAGTCCGGCTCCACATTCACTTAACAGGTAGAAGTTGCCAAAAGGAAATAAAAACATTTCCATCTGCCAAAAGTCATGCTTTATTCCACTCAGCATCAATGTGTCCACAAGGACTCTTACCAATTTTTATAAATGCACCATAGAAAGCATCCTAACTGGATGATCACAGCTGATGGGAACTGCTGTTCCCAAGACTGAAAGAAACTACAGAGAGTTGTGAATGCAGCGCAGTCCATCACACAAACCAGCCTTCCCTCCATTGACTCTGTCTACGCTTCCCGCTGCCTTGGGAAAGCAACAACATCATCAAAGACCCCTCCCACCCCGGTTATACTCTCTCCCGTCCTGTTCCATCAGGCAGAAGATGTAAAGGTTTGTGTACATGTACGAATAGATTCAAGACCAGCTTCTTCTCTGCTGTTATCAGACTTGTGAATGGATCTCTTTAATGCTAATGTTGATCTCACTCTGCACCTTCTTTGTGGCTGTAAGACTGTATTGTTACTGTTCAGACTCTATTAGTCTTCCAACACAGTTCCTGAAGAAAGCAGAGCTCCATGGTTAGAACAGTAAAAACTCATCTGATTAAAACATCCTGAGTAAAAACTCACTGTGCTCTGCTACCATCAAGCACTTTGGTACGATCAGCCTGTAGAGCATGCAAAGCAACATTTTTCACTGTATCTCGGTACAGGTGACAGCAATAAATCAATTAATTAATCAGAGAAAGGGCAGAGGTTCACACAGTTCCTTTTGCACTGCCCTGCTGTGTGCCAACCCTGAGGAGAGTCCAACACTGCCAATCCTGAATCAGTGCCCCTGCCTCTTAAGTGATACCCGATGCGGGGTGAGGTAGGTCTTTCCCAGGCCTTAACCCCCAACAACCTCAAAGGCAGAGTTCACTAGGTAAAATGCAAGAGGGGTGACCCTTACAAATGGACCAGAAGGTGCCAGTGAGTCCTTAGGAGACACAAATGCCCCCTAAACCCTTCTCTGGAAATTTCATCTCTCATCTCCCGTCAGTTGTTGGTGATGGTTTTTCCTGGAATTTAATAATTCAGCTTTCATGCTTTATGTGTGTTTTTTTCACCCTCTGTGCTGCTGATAGCTCAGAGGAAAAGACGACAGGCAGCTCCTGTTTGTACAGTTCACTGCAGCTGTTTCAAAGCCTTTGGAAGCTGATATTTTTTTTTAAACATGCTGAATGGAGTGTGATTAAACACATAGAAAGAAAAAAAGAGCCAGTTTCTAGTAGCCAGTGTTTGGGCTCTGCACTTTTTTTTCCATTGCTTTTGTTTGTATTGTTGACAAAACTGTTTCCGTTTTAAATCCTGGCCTCAGTTTTCGCTTTATTTCCTTGTTTTGCAGAAAGTGCTCATTAGTGTGAGATTTGTTTCTCTGACTAATTAAAAGAGACAATACCATCCCTTTAAAAAGAAACTCCCTCACAAATACTGCCCACCCAACATCCTCCCAACCTTCCTCCAGCTTTGCCAACATCTGGGGATAACTATTTCTGGAAGTTGATCTTTATGCCAATTAACATATTTTCATTCCCATTTTCGATGGGAGTTGCTTCTCCCTACATGTTACCATTCAGGTTATCCATTGTCACCAATGTCCAGCATCTGTTTATCTGCCTGAGCAGAATGTCCACTCCTTACCCTGCTCCGCACCACTCATCATTGGCATCTCCACGTTTAGTGCAATGCGCGCTTTCTTTCATGGGAGCCTTGCGGGGCATGGATTGAACTGATGTCACAACATCCAGGCTCGAGTTGATAAGTGGCAAGTAGCATTCAAGTCACATAAGTGCCCAGGAATTAGCCCTCGCCAACAAGAGAAAATCTGACCACCTCCCCCTCCTTGCCATCCAAGGGCATTGCCATCACCGAATCCCCCACTGTACTCATCTTGGAGTTGCCAATGACCAGTAGTTGAACTGTAGAAATACTGTGTGGTTACAAACATGCTCCACTCCCCAACTTTAATATTTATTCCCTTCACTCAGTAGCAGGAGTGTGTGTGTGATTTACAACAATACAGCAAGATTCCTGAGACAGCACCTTCCAAACCCATGACCGCTATCACCTAGAAGGACAAGGGCAGCAGATACATGGGAACACCATCCTCCGCAAGTTCCCCTCCAAGCCCCTCACCATCCTGATTTGGAAATACATTGCCGTTCCTTCGTTGTCACTGGATCAAAATCCTGGAATTGCTTCCCCCTACAATAGCATTTTGGGTCTGACTACAGCACAGGGACTGCAGCAGTTCGAGAAGACAGCACAACATCAACTTCTCGAGGGGAACTAAGCATGGGTAACAAATGCTGGCCAGCCAGTGACACCCTCACCCCATGAAAGATATTTTATTAAAGCCCTCAAATAAATGTTCACATACTGAAGAGAAAGGTTGGTATCGTAACTAATTGCAGCAACCATGTTTACTCTGGATTCACTGTCTGAAAAAGTTGGGAAGATGGCATTCCAATGGGATTTACTGGATTGTTATTTCACACAACTGTAACTGACCCAATGGGCCAAATGGCCTCCTTCAGTGCTGTGCAATTATGAAACCTTCCTAAGAATGATACATAACACCTGCTCCTGTTGTATGACTGTTGTTCTTTCGCCAGCTGGAAAGAGGAAGAATTTGTTGACACATTAGAAAATGTCACAGAAGGTAAGTTTCATTTTACAAAATCATTGACTTATGCAGAATAGACCAGGCCAGAATTGTGCACGCTCTGTGTATTCTCTGTATTGTGCACACTCTCGGTGTCGTGCACACTGCCACTAAGTTAAGATTGACTCTTTAGAGTGATGAACTCTTCACTTTACAATCATCGTCAATTTGAGGTCAACTTTATTGGAGAGAAGTCCAAACAGAACAAATTAAATACATTAAAATCCTTTTAACATGGATTTTTGCTTGCCTCTTGGTTAATTGTAAAAGTGGCATACTGCATTGGGCTGGATTTACACAGCTGTTGCCCCTATCTCACTCCAGGGTTACGGTTTCCTCATTTCTCTGTGACTGTACCTGGAGATCTCCACCTTCCTGGTGCTCTCCATTTCTCAACTGCTGGACTGGAATCCCTGTCCTGGAGATGTTTGAAGGACTGAGCATTGACTCTTCAGAGTCAGTGAATGGCTGCTTTCCCTTAGGAGCAGAGATTTCCTGCAGACAGTCAGAAAAGCAGTACGGGCGCCCAGGTCCGAGAGTTGGAATGTTGGCCAGGAAAATTAGGTAGCCATTCCACAGAAAGTCTGGGATGAAGGCTGGAATAGATCTTCCTGCTTTCGAGTAACTCACAGATGGGTAGACATAATGAGCAAGGACCCTCTAGTGATACAACTGTGTATCATCTGCTTTTATCCAACCTGCCCCTGTGAAAGGGACTTGACTCAAAGCTCCAAACCCCACAAAAGCTGACGGTTCCTTTAGTGCACAGTTGGAGCTGTCCCTTCCTCTCAGGATAACATGAAAAGCTGGCAGCTGGCTTCTGTCGACTGAAGGTGTTTTAAAGTCTCTTTTGATGAGCGTTCTAGGAAACTGTTCAGTAAGTGAGTCTGATTTCTGCTCAGCCAAGTCTGCAGATTGAAAAGCACCAATCAATAAAGGTAGCTCCAAGTCAACATCAGTCAGATCATCACTTTACCTGGCAGCTTACAACAGACTAAAGCACATCTATCTCACTAAATAGAGCTGGAGCAGGCAGCGAGGAAAGCTAATGGCATGCTGGCCTTCATAGTGAGAGGCTTTGAGTATCAGAGTAAGGATGTCTTCCTGCAGTTATACAGGGCCTTGCTGATACCACACTTAAGTATTGTGTGCAGTTTTGGTCTTCCAGTCTGAGGAAGGGCATTGCTGCCAGCGAAAGTTCACCAGACTGATTCCGGGAATGGCAGGACTGACATATGGGGAAAGGCTGGATCAACTGGGCTTGTACTCCCTGGAATGTAGGAGAATGACGGGTGAGGGATCTCATAGAAACATATAAAGTCAGATGATGAAGGAGCAGTACTCTGAAAGCTTGTAATTTCAAATAAACCTATTGGACTAAACCAAAAGTTTTGGAAGCATCATTAAATAGTAAATATTGAACTCTATTGCATAACAAGAACTGCAGGTGCTGGCCTGCTGCATGGTTCTCTAGTCCACTCCATGGGACACAAGAAAAGATGGAAAGGTTTCTAAACATCCTTATGATAACAGAAACAGCTTACACTTATATAAAGAGTCATGTAGTGGTTCAGAACTTGAGTCTTGCTGAAAAATGACAGTAGAAATGTTGGTTTCTCAGTTGAATTGGTATTCTTGCAAATTTGTCCTGATGGGTCAGTAAAAATAGCTTTGACAAAACATGTTATTTTTCAGCAAGACTTCTATGTTTGTAGAATAGAGCAGCACTAGGGGATGGTTTACAATGTGAAGCATTAATTAATGAAGAATTACAACTAAGGACATACCATTTTGAAGGATAAACGATCGTAGAATTCAAGAACGATGGTAGCGTTTGAGTCTGAAAGCACCCTAATTTTTCAATGAAATGTTATTTTCTCTACCAAAGTTTGTAAAATTTACAAGGCTTTTTGATACAAAGCTATCCTATAAGCAAACTTATATTCCAAAGAATCCACTCCAGTCTTATAGCCCTTGCAATTAATTTACTCTTACATCATACACACAAACTAATTCAGCTGTGACAGTGAAAATATGGACTGGATTCCTTCCACAATACATTAGCAATAAAGGTTGCCTTCTCAAGGCAGAAGACTTTTTTGTTGTGGTCAGAACATAAATTAAAACTGTATTTAAAGAGAGAAAAAAAATCCCTTGGGTAAAGTGGCCAAGAGCAGCTCATGCAATATGGCAAAAAAAATAGTTTGAAAATTAAAAACAAAAATTGGAATTAACTAGAAACACATGTCCTAAGCAGTGGAAGAAAACTTTCACTGAGAGGGAAGTCACAGTTATGGTAATTAAAAAGGAGGATGTCCACTTATGTCAACAGGTCAACACTTTAAAACTTGTTTTCCAACAATCTCCCCTCACATCATTGTTTTCAGTGTTAGCCATGTGTTGTAAATGTGTTTTTTGTTCATTCATGGGAAGTGTCACTGTCACACTAACATTTATTGCCCATCCCCAATTGCCCCGAGGGCAGTTAAGAGTCAACCACATTACTGTGGGTCTGGGTTCCCATATAGGCCAGACTAGGAAAGGATGGCAGATTTCTTTCCCTGAAGGACAAATGTGAAGCAGATGGGTTTTTCTGACAATAGACAGTGATTACACGGTCACCAATATACTCGCCTTTTATTACAGAGTTTTGTTGAATTAAAATTGCTGTGGTGGGTTTCGAACCTGTGTCCCTAGAGGGTTCTAGATTGCTCGAGCAATTTGACATAACTTTACTTGTCCGTACTTGTTCCCTGTTTTCTCTTCCTGGTGCTAACGGGTTTGATGGGAGTGGGGTAGGTTCCACTTGGTTGGTGGTCAGTCGGTCCTGAATTACAGTCGCATTGTGACTAGCCAGCAGGTTTTCAGAATGTGCCCAATTCTGTTCTGGAAACCTCAGGGCGGTTTTCATACATTGGCCATGAGCTAGGAGCAGGAGGAGACCATTCAGCCTCTGAAACCTGTTCTGGCATTCAATCAGATCATGGCTGCTCTGATTCTTGCCTACCCTGAGAACCTTCCACCCCCTCGCCTATCAAGAATCTATTTACTTTTCCCTTAAAAATATTGCCAGGTATGGAAGGTTTGGATTGTAAAGGAAGGCTGGGACATTCTTCACTGGGGCTTAGGAATTTGAGAGCCGACCTGATAGAAATGTATAAAATATGAGGGGTACAGATAGGTGTCTTTCCCAAGGATGGGGGTTTCAAACTGAGGGGACACATTTGTAAGTTGAGAGATTTAAAAAACACGAGAGAGGCAAAGTTTTGACACAGAAGGTGGTTCACGTGTGGAATGAACATCCTGAGGGAGTGATGGATCTGGGTACAATTACAACATTTAAAAGACATTTGGATAAGCACATGAATAGGAAAGATTCAGAGGGATGTGGGCCAGGAGCAGGCAGGTGGGACTAGTTTAGTTTGGGAAGATGGTCAGCATGGACAAGTTGGACCGAAGGGTCTGTTTCCGTGCTGTATGCTGTCTCCATTGGCATTTGAGGAAGAAAGTTCCAAAGGCTCATGGTCCTCTGTAAGAGAAAAAAAACCTCCTTATCTCTTTCTGATATGAATGACCCTCTTTTTTGGAAACAGTGACCTCTGACCATGTTGTCTCCCAAGCAGCTTCACCCATCCCACATCTACCCTGCCAAGGCTCCTCTGGTTCAGTCACTGCTGCGTTATATGTTCTACCAAGTCCCCTTTGCTGTGGATGCTACAATTGCCATGTTAATTTGGCCACATGGGATGCTATTGATATCTCTGCAATACAGAAGCTTGGGGTCTCTCCAGCATTGACAGTGGCCCCTTTAAGATAACAATTGATTGAAGAGATCTCTGATCATTACCGTAGGTCAGGAACATCGCAGAGGAATGAGTTTAAAAGCATTCTGAGAAGGTACTGCTGTTGGATTGGGGTGGGCAAAGTAGAAACATCACACAGCACCAGGTTTATTTGGCAGCACTAGCTTTCAGAATGCTGCTCCTTCATCAGTGTTCTGAAAGCTTCCAAATAAGCCTGTTGGACTATAACCTGGTGCTGTGTGGTTTATAACTTTAAAAACATTAGTAATTTAGTTATAAAATTAGAGGTTTTGTGCTGTTAATGTGTGGAAAATACACCACCCCCGCTCAGAATGAAGGCTGTTGTGATGTAGTGACAGTGTCCTTACCTCTGAGCTAGGTAGTCCAATTTGAAGTCGGACCTAGGCTGAAGATGTGTCAAAATGCTTTGGACCTGGTTGATATAAGAAAAAAAGACATTTTTGTGAAAGATGTCCATGTAACCAGCATTGAGCAGCCTGTAATTGCAATAATGGTGTGAACCATTTGTCAATTTCAATGCAATGCCATGATTGCACAGTCAAGCAGCTGCCATCTGACGATATCAAAACCGAATGAGTTGTGGATGCTGGAAATCAGAAACATTAAAGAGTGATTGCTGGAAAAGCTCAGCAGGTCTGGCAGCATCTGTGGAGAGAGAAACAGAGTTAATGTTTTGATTCCGAGACTTATGACTTCTTCAGGACTCTTTGACCACCAAACTCCAGTTTCAAAACCAGACTCTAAACTCTGTTTCTCTCTCCACAAATGCTGCCAGACGTGTTGAGTTTTTCCCACACTCTCTCTATTTGTTAAAGAATTCCAGCATCTGTAGTACTTTGCTTGTACATAGATGTATGTGACTGAAGGTTTTCGATTTTTCTTCCTCAGTAAGGTTTGGAGAAGGATGGCCATCCAGTCTTAAACGCCGATATTATTTTCATCCATTTCCCTGTCCAATAAAGGACGTAAAGATATATATAGAACTGGCAGCAAAGCTGACTCAATCCATCAGAAATACTTGATAATCTGATCTGAACAGGACACGTACAAAACAGCTACCACTAACCGTCACACTATTTATATCACCAGGCTTCAGATTGTCCCCAAAATGATGATTCCTGACGTTATAAAAACAATGCCCCATTTTGGTCCTGAAAAGATTCTGAATTTGCAGGGTATCAGATTCTTTCTGGTGATTGGAACAATCCAGATTTGTTTTTAATCGCACATTAAAACTTGCTGGATTTAATAATTAATGTTTTGTTACTCAGCTGGGCTGGGTATCTCAATTATCCGGACAGTTTCTTGGTGCAGAGTGACACCAACAATGTGGGTTCAATCCCCGCACTGGCTGAGGTCACCATGAAGGAGTCTCCTTCTCAACCTCTCCCCTCGCCTGAGGCATGGGGACCCTCTGGTCGAGTGAGAGAGCAGCTCATGGTCTGGTAAGACTCTGGTGAATTTATCCACATCATGGGAGAATCTAGGGGCAGGCAGCATCGTCTCAGAGTAAAGGGACATCAATGTGGAGGATTTATTTTTTTTCTCTGAGAGGGTTATGAGTCTTTAGAACTCCTTGAAAAAGAGATTTGTGAGGGCTGAGTCCTTTTGTATATTTAAGGCTGAATTGATAGGATTAGGAGGAAAACCAAGGATTAGGGGAAAATGCAGGAAAGTGGATGTGAGGAATATCAGGCCAGCCATGATCCTGCTGAATGATGGAGCAGAGATGAGGGGCCGAATGGTCTACTTCTGTTCCTATTTCTTATGGTCTTAATGATAGCAGTCAGGGCATCAACACTTATTTTTGAATCTTTCTTCCCTTCCCAATGTTGAAGGGCTAAATCTTTGGTAAACTCTTCCTGATATTGGGAAATAGCAGGTGCCTGCGGTATTGCTGATAGTGTTACCAGGCAGACTTTGGTGTGTGGTGTGGATGAGTTGTACATGTGCCATTGGAAATTCTCCCCAGCAACTGGGAAATAAGCACTCTGATTCGTTCCCAGAAAATAGCATACTAAGTATATTAGAGTTATTTGGAAAAATCACTGAAACAAAAGTCTACATTTTTGAAAAGTTAATAGGATATTGACTGGCAAGACCAGCATGTATTGATCACTCTCAATTGCCCTTGAGCTGCCTCTTGACCATAACCATCTCAACGAGTGGTCAAGAGTCAATCACACTGCTGTGTGTCTGGATTTACATATTGGTCTGACCAGATAAGGATGGCGGGTTTCTTATTGCATCGGATGGAATTTTACACCCAGTTCACAGTTTAATTCTCGCCATTGCACCATTGCATGGTTACACTATTACACGGTTACACTATTACACGGTTGCACTATTACATTGTTACACCATTGCTGAGACCAGCTTTTTTAAATTGCGGATCTATTTGTTTTAATTGAATTTAAATTCCCAAGATACATTGCCCTTGTGGTGTGTCTGTGTCAATGGGACATTCAGTTTGCCACAAGCACTGAACCAGAGTGAAACACCAGGCTGAGAAAAGCTCAACGCCAAGACTTAACCAAGGGCTAGGCTTAACTCGGGGGGTTAGCTAGTTCAGGCAGCTGGTTGGCGATGCCAATAGCATAGGTTCAATCCCCGCACTGGCTGACGTGACTATGAAGGACTCTCCTTCTCAACCTCTCCCCTCGGCTGAGGCATGGTGACCCTCAGGTCCTCATCCTAACCACCAACTCTCTCTCTGTCTTTCTCTCACTCTCTTCCTCTCTCTATCTCTCTCTCTCTGTCTCTCACACATGAGAGAGCAGCCCTATGGTCTGGTTGGATGATGATGACTTTAGACTTAACCCCAGGTCCCACATTCAAACATGTTACAGTGTGTGCTGCAATAGTTTTGTTCCAAATCAAATATAAATCAAAAGTCACAGTGGTGATATGGAAATACAGCTCAATCTTCCATCGTGCTGAGCTCTCATCATGTGCACAGTGTCCCTTTCCAACCTTAACAGAGCTACACAAGTCACCATCATTATTGTTGGAGTGCTCACTGTATCTGACTTGTCAATCCTGTTAGTCCGACTTAGGTGCATACCTGATTAGTGAATAATTATCAAAACTCCAGATTCTGATGAGACGTTGTGTTCATTGTTTCTCGCAGATGTGTTGCAGGTAAATGAATACACTTTGTAATTCAGACTGTAATGTGAATAGTCGGATTTACAGTAAAGCTGTTATATGATTTATCTTCTTCCCAATTAAAATTAGTCACTCCAGGAAAATCAATATTTTGAAAAACGTGTAGCCAAAAGATTTAACCGTGTGTTTCAAATAACTGAATACTCATGATGATAGAGCATGTTTCTGTGCAGGAGTGAACAGAGTGAGTTAGACCAGTCTAACAGCTCCACAGAGTTTCTGTTATCATTCCAGCCACTGGCATTAGCCCCTTGTCTAGGAAGGAGTGAGTGCAGGTTCCACAGGCTTTGTGAGTCAGTCTGAGCTACACAGGGCCGAAGTGTACAGTAATTGTGACTTAACTCAGATCTATAGAAACGTCAGAGCCATTGAGAAATACTGCTGCCCAAGTTAAAATGCAAAAGGAAATGCAGTCAGGGCAGGCACTTGTAGGGGTCTGAGCAATGTGGGCTATGAGGAGATTTGTGGCGGAATCAGATGAGACTTCCAGTCAGGTTCATCCCCATGTTGGGAGCCTCTTGCTGCATCTTTCGCTGAGCAGTGTGGGGAGGTTCTTGCTGGGCACCAATGGGTTGCCAATTAAGAGGGATTACAGCTTGTTACATACTTTATTAAAGGCACTGCTCATCTCATTAATATTCAGCTCCCTCTCTGACCAAACACACCAAACAAACTGAAGGCTGAGAATCTTTGACATGGGGCGGGTCAAAGCGAGTCAAAGAGAGTCAGAGCGGGTCAGACCAGGTCAGAGTGAGTCATAGCGGGTCATTGCGGGTCAGACCAGGTCAGAGTGTGTCATAGCGGGCCAGACCAGGTCAGACCTGGTCAGAGCTGGTCAGAGTGGGTCACAGCACGACATAGCGGGTCAGAGTGGGTCAGAGCTGGTCAGAGTGGGTCACAGCAGGACATAGTGGGTCAGAGCGGGACATAGCAGGTCAGAGCGAGTCAGAGCAGCTTAGAGCAGGTCATAGCGGGACATAGCGGGTCAGAGTGGGTCGGAGCGAGTCAGAACAGGCCAGAATGGGCCAGAGTGGGTTAGGGCAGGCCAGTGCAGGTCAGAGCAGGCCAGAGCGGGTCAGAGCAGGTCAAAGTGGGCTATAGCAGGTCAGAACTGGTCAGAGCAGGTCAGAGCAGGCCAGAGTGAGTCAGAGCAGGTCAGAGCAGGCCAGAACAGTCCAGAGTGGGTCAGAGTGGGTCAGAGTGGGCTAGAGCAGGTCAGAGCAGGTCAGAGCAGGCTAGAGCAGGCCAGAGTGAGTCAGAGCAGGTCAGAAAGGGTCAGAGCGGGTCAGAGAAGGTTAGAGCGGGTCTGAGCGGGTCAGAGTGGGTCAGAACTGGTCAGAGTGGGTCACAGTGTGCCGGAGCATGCCAGAGCGAGTCAGAGCAGTTATGTGGGCTGCTTGCTCCGAAGGAGGTCCATCTTGGTCACTGGGCGCCAGCATCTCAGGGCACACTCCATGGGCACCAGCCTCACGCAGTCCACATCAATGGACACTGCCGTCCAACATGTGCCAGCTTCTATGAACCCTCAGAGCCCATCTCTGATCCACTTACAGGACACTCTGCCCTTTAATGCTGCCCCAAGGCTGGTTAGAGTTTACTCAAGTTGCCAACTGCAATCAGAGCTGTGGAGAATGTTGATTTACTGAAGAGGTTTACATGGCGGCTCAGTCATTAGCACTGCTGCCACGTAGCGCCAGGGACCTGGGTTTGATTTCATCCTCAAGCGACTGTCTGTGTGGAGTTTGCACATTGTCCCTGTGTCTGTGTGGGTTTCCTCCCACAGTCCAAAGATGTGCAGGTTGGGGTGGATTGGGCATAGTAAATTGTCCCTCCCATTTATCTTTCCACCCCGGAGGCTCCCAGCCTAATTCCTGATGAAGGGCTCCTGCCCAAAACGCCGATTTTCCTGCTCCTCAGCTGCTGCCTGACCTGCTGTGCTTTTCCAGCACCACTCTAATCTTGTGTCTGATCTCCAGCACCTGCAGTCCTCACTTTCGGATAGTAAATTACCCATAATGTTCAGGGATGTGTAGGCTAGGTGGGTTAGCCATGGGAAACGCAGGGTTACAGGGATAGGGTACAGGGTGGGTCTGGGTGGGATGCTCTTTGCAGGGTTAGTGTGGACTCGATGGGCCGAATGGCCTGTTTCCACACTGTAGGGATTCTATGATCTGCGTCCAATAGCCATTAAAATGGGCGTTGGGATCTCATCAAGTTGTTTCTCACAAATGAATCCTAACTCGTCTCAAATCTGCTGTTTAGGTATCTCAATTACAACCACAGCTCCATTAGCAAACCTCCCCGTCCCTGCCAGAGGCTTGAAATGATGCTGTTTGACAGTCGGGTCACTGAGAGGATAAAGCAGCACACAAAGGGACAGTCCCACTCGACCTGGTGTGAGCCTAACTCAGGAGTGAAACCACCAGGGTTAGTGTGAACCACATTGAACAGTTTGGACCAGAGCCACCTCTGGTCAAGTGCCAAAGGATGAATTATAGCAGGACGAAGGTGGGGCCTCAATCCCCAGATGTTTTTTCCTGACAGATATTCTATAGCAAACTTAAAGCTAAAACTAAACTTACAATCGAAGTGTGCATTTGACGTGTACAATGCTACGATTGTCCCCTCAGCAGAACCCCTGAAAACGAAACTTGGAAGTCTGCAACAGCAACTTGTGTCTATGTAGCACCCACTAATGTGAAAAAGAAATCTCCACATGATTTCTGCAGGATTGTAGCAAAGCAACATTTGACACTGAGCCACCTAAGGAGATAATAGAGCAGGTGGTCACCGACTTCCCTGAAGGGGTAGGTTTTAAGGAGGGACAGTTAGAAAGGCCGAGGAAGAGTGGGCAGATCATGAGCTTCATACCTCAACATGGCCATCAATGGTGGGGGTAACTGCTACTGAGGCTCCTCAGAGGTTCTGAGTTCAAGGCTCAAGGAGGTTACAGAGATGGAGGAGGTGAGGTAGTTTTGGGGGTGGAGGCATGGAGAGAATTAAAGACAAGGATGAAAAATTTAAAATTGAGACACGTATAGCCATGACAAATGACTCACTAAAAGTTCCACCAGTAAAACATCAGCGCACACGAAGGAGGATAGGCAAACATGGCTTAGTTTAACAAAAAGGAAGTTTAATTAACTGGGACTTTCTTTACTGAGGGGTGACCTCATAGAAGTTTATAAATCACGAGGGGATTAGATAAGGTGAATAGCCAAGGTCTTTTCCCCAGGGTGGGGGAGTTCAAAACTAGGGGGTGCAGTTTTAAGATGAGAGGGGAAAGATTTACAAGGGACTTGAGGGGCTGCGTTTTCACACACAAGGTGGTCTGTATGTCGAACAAACTGCCAAAGGAAGTGGTAGATGCCGGTACAGTTACAACATTTAAAAGACATTTGGACAGGTACATGGAGAGGGAAGGTTTAGAGGGATATGGGCCAAATGCAGGCAAATGGGGCTAGTTTAGTTTGGGATTCTGGTTGGCATGGACTGGTTGGACCGAAGGGTCTGTTTCCATGATGTATGACTCTATGTTTGAGTAGGAGATATATACAGGATGAAGGGCAGATAAAGGGGAAAGCCAGCACTTCCACTGTGTGGTCCAAAAACACTGTGTTGTTAAATCCATTAACCCATAGACTGCTGAGTAACTGGAATACCATGAGTCAGCACCATAAATACTGTAGCAAACACCTCCGTTGTTAAAATGCCTGGCTGTTTCAGCACCTTGTTCTATAATCGCTGCTGGTGCCTTATCACTTAGCAAAGAGGCAATACATGGGTGAGAGACAATGACTTAAAAAAAACACAATTATTTTTCTCCCTGCTTCAGAATTTGGAAGTTTATTATAAACTTTCAAAAACTGGAAAACAAATCTATTTATGTGTGAGATTTGACAGCATCCATCACACTACAGATGTCACACTTCAATGTGTTGAAAGTATATTTTAGAAAGGAATGGAAAAGATTTAGCTTTCAACAGGCCTCATGCTGAAAATGCACAAATTGCAGCAATTCATTGCTGACTGACCAATGTGCAGCTACTGGCAGCCAATGTCCCGAACACTGGCATTAACAGGAGAAGGTTACATCAGCAGGTAACTTATGGAAGACAGTGAGGACTGCAGATACTGGAGATCAGAGTTGAGAGAGTGTTGCTGGAAAAGCACAGCAGGTCAGGCAGCATCCGAGGAGCAGGAGAATTGACGTTTTGGGCCGGAGCCCTTCATGAGTCCTCATTCCTGATGAAGGGCTCCGGCCCAAAACGTTGATTCTCCTGCTCCTCGGATGCTGGCTGACCTGCTGTGCTTTTCCAGCAACACACTCTCAACACAGGTAACCGTTATAACCAAACTTCAGGTCCAAGCGCCAACACCATGCTGCCGTCAAATAAGAAAGAAAGACTTGGTGTTTAATAAACTTTCGATGCTTGGCACACATCTTGGAGCTTTTCTGGGTGGATCTGAGGAAACGTCGCCCCTTTACCCAGGATGGAGGAAGTGGCCTGAAAGTATCAGACAAGAAGAATCAGCCGTTTTGAGCTGCAATGATGGGGGTGGCGGTTTTGGAATCCCCAACTCCCACTGGGGTTTGGATATCTAGGGGTTTGATATCTAAGTTGTTAAGCACTTCTGATGGTGGGGGAAGGTATTGTTGAGTACAATTCAACTTTGATCTTGATCAGGATCATTCAGGCTTCCTATAGCTCCTTATCTTCTTATTGTGTGAATTACTTCATACATGTGCTGCAGGATTTGTGGAATGGTGATGGCTTAATGGACTGTTAGTTCAGAGATTGACAAAGTTGGCACTGTTCTCCCTGGAGAGAAGAAAGCTGCAAGGAGAGATGTTCAGAATCGTGAGCGGGCTGGAGAGATTAGACAGGGAGAAGCTATTCCCATTCATAAACCAAAAAGAATTGAGATGACATAGATGAGAGTGAGGTACAACAAAACAGGGACAGTGTGAGAAAAACTTTTTCAGTCAGTGAGTTGTTAGGGTCTGGAATGCACTGCCTAGGAATGTGGGGGAGGCAGCTTTAATTGAGGCATTCAAGAGAGGCATTAGAAGATTATTTGAGTAGAAATGGTATTCAGGATATAGGAGATCAGCACTAGCGGTAATAGAGCTGTACAAACACAACAGGCTGAATGACTTCCTTCTGTGATGCCAGACTTATGTGATTCTGTGGTTTGGAAAGCCAAGTGTCCAGATCATTGAAATGTCAGGAACAATACAGAATTAATCAGAGCCAACTGCCTTCTAGAGAACTAGAATAGAGCAGCTAGAAGTTAGATACAGCTTTAAAAAGCATTGTTTAGAGCACACAGTACTGTGAACAGTTCTGGGCACCAGACTTGAGGAAAGATATTCTTGGCTTTGGAGGTATGCATTGTTGATTTCCCAAAACGATAGCCGGACTCTAAAGGTTCGACTACAAGAAATCATGATGTGGAGGTGCCGGGGTTGGACTGGGGTGGACAAGGTCAGAAGTCACACGTCGCCAGGTTCCGAAAGCTTGTGATTTTAAATACACCTGTTGGACTATGACCTGCGTGTTGTGTGACCTCTGACCTTGTACAAGAAATCACGCCAATTAAGGATGATTTCTCTGGAATTCAGGTGAAGAGATTATTCGACCGAAGACTTCAAGATGTTAAAAGGGGTGCAGATAGGGTTGAGAGACTATTTCCACATGTTACTGAATCTCAGGTCAAGGGCCATAGTCTAAAAATTAGAACCAGCCTATTGAGGAGTCAAAATCACCAAGTTTGATTCCGAAAGAGTGGTCAAAAGGTTTGCGACTCTCATCCACCAGTGTGATTTGGTGCTAGCACGATTATTAAATTTGAAAATTGATAGACATTTATTATTCAAAGATAGTAAGGGACAAGAAATTAGAAGATAATGTAGCCATGACCTCAGCGAAGGGCAGAACAGCCTTCTGTTTCTGTTTTTGTTTTCCGTTGGTGCACTCATAATGAAGTAACACGTTGAAACTAATTTGGAGCAAATGGTATTATCGTCTTGTGTGGTGCTGATTTTTGTGTGAATGTGAGTCTTTTCTACATGGAATCTTAGAAGTGATCCAGTGGAATTTTCAGGAAATTAAATGTCGTTTCAATGTTGGGATTATAGTGCAACAGAATGCATTAATCCTGATGCATTGTCCTGGGCACAACTTACCATATTGTGTGCACTTTAAGGCACCTCAGTTGAGCAAGGACAGAAATACAATGATGCAAGTGGAGCATTGATGCTTTCAGATGTTACCTGGGATGGGAACTCATAGTTAGAGAGGGTATAGGATTAAGATGAGAGAGGAAAGATCTAAAAGGGACCTGAGGGGCAACTTTTTCATGCAGAAGGTGGTGCATGTACAGAAGAGGACAGGTACATGATTAGAAAAGTTTTGGAGGGAGATATGGACCACAGGCAAATGGGACAAATTCAGTTTGGGATACCTGGTCAGTATGGACGGCTTTGACCGAAGGGTCTGTATGACTCTATGACTCTGTTGACAAAGGAGCTGAGAAATGCTGAGCGGTAACATGGTGGAATTCTTGAAGATAATGAGGTAATGCCATATCGAGCCAGTTGGGTGAGCTGGTGCCTGGATGAGTGAAGTTGAATGACATTCACAAAAATAAAACTGAAAGTGGAGGCTAGAATTTGCTTGCCCTGCTTGTTAGGAATGGCTTTGAGAATGGAATTAGATGCTCGCTTGAAAAAGCGTATGGAAATCAGTCAGGAGTGTGCAAAAAGGTTAGGTAGCTTAGATGCAGACTGACACTTAGATGCATAGGCTTGATTGGTCAAATAGCCTGTTTACATTTCCAAATCCTAAAGCTCCTGTATGAGATTGTCAGGATCCACACCTGTCCCTTCTGAAATGACAGGGTTGGTCATTGTCAGTGCAGGCACTGTGCTGTAACAGGCCTGTGCTCTGAACTTAGGAACATTTCAAAAAGAGATGCTTGACAAAATACTTTGAAGATGGATCTCAGAGGAAGTCCTGAGATAGGGATCCAAGAATGATCTCAAACTGGATTCTGTACAGTCGATTCCAGGACATTGGCACTCATAGGAGTAAAAAGGTAAAGTAAAAGTCGAACAAATAGAAATGAAATCCAATAAAACTTGATCTGTCAAAGTCCTTTCCAGTTGCTGTTCTCAGAGTGGCAAACGTAGTTGAGGTCAGTAACAATGCATCAGGTGACACAGAGTATACAGCAAAATGCAGGCCATTCGGCCCAACAACTGAAGGCCAGTGTTTATGTACCAGCCGAGTTATTTCCAGCTTTCCAAATCTAATTCTGCGTTTTATCTATCTACATCATTTGTGCGTTTAGCTTCCCCTTAAATGCACCAACAGTACAGATTCCATTGACTGATGCAGTTGTGTCTCCCTGTGACAATGTCTCCCTGTGATAATGACCCCCTGTGATAATGACCCCTGTGATAATGACCCCTGTGATAGTGTCTCCCTGTGATAGTGTCTCCCTGTGATAGTGACCCCACTGTGATAGTGTCTCCCTGTGATAGTGTCTCCCTGTGATAGTGTCTCCCTGTGATAGTGACCCCCTGTGATAGTGACCCCCTGTGATAGTGACCCCCTGTAGTAGTGACCCACCGTGATAGTGACGTTCACATTCTCACCAGTCTTTTGTCGAAGTGGTTTCTTCTGAATACCCGATGAGATTCTTCGTAACCACCTTTGAATGAACATTTCTGGTGTCTTCCCCAGTGAAAACCTTTTCACTGCCTTCATTTCTTCTGCTCCTTTCAGAGTCTATTGGGACATCTGTCAGCCTTATCTCTTGTTTGTGAGTGGTGTGATCCAGTCTGTTACTCCTTTCCTGATAACCCTGTTGTTGTGCATCAGTGTCTCAAGATCCTTTTACAATAACTCGACCAGAAATGGACACAGGTGACTGTCTAGTGAAGGGTCACTGGATCTGAAACATTAACTCTGATTTCTCTCCACAGATGCTGCCAGACCTGCTGAGATTTTCCAGCAATTTCTGTTTTTGTTTCTGACTTTCAGTTTTTTTTTGTGTACGCAAATGATCTCATCAAGGTTCAGTGCAAGTTTAACTTTTATTTTGCACTGTATTTTACTACATTTCTTTTCAGTTCTGTTCGCATAGAAATAAACTTGCATTTTGTCTGTTTTTCTTTTGATAATCTCATCGATGTACTTTGTAACTGCTGGTGACTGTGTATTTGTACTGTCTGATATCTTTACCCATCATGGTGTGATCAGCTAAAATTTGAACGAGACATTTAACATGTGCCCATAGTTGATTATTTCCAAGACTGTGGGTCCTGGTCCTACTCACATGGAGTCAGATGAAGAGAATTGTCAAAGCAATACTGTAATAAAGACATTAGCTCCAATCAATTCCGTAACACTTCAGGGAAGGGAGGTCAGGACAGTCAATGGATTGACTTTGAGATTGTTGTTGCATTTCAGAACATAAGAGCTAGGAGAAGGAGGAGGCCATCTGGCCCATCAAGCGTGTCCCCCCATTCAATGAGATCATGGCTAATCTTTTTGTGGTGAAAATGTGTTGCTAGAAAAGCGCAGCAGGTCAGGCAGCATCCAAGGAACAGGAGAATCGACGTTTCGGGCATAAGCCCTTCTTCAGGTGAGAGGGCAGGTGAGAGCTCTCAGCTCCACTTACCTGCCCTCTCACCATAACTATTAATTCCTTTACTGTTCAAAAATCTAACTATCTTTGCTCTAACTATCTTTGCCTTAAGAGCATCAGCTATTTCACTGGGCAGGGAATTCCACAGATTCACAACCTTTTGGGTGAAGAAATTCCTCCTCACCTCCATCCTAAATCTGCTTCCTCTGGGTGGCACGGTGGCTCAGTGGTTAGCACTGCAGCCTCATGTTGCCAGGGACCTAGGTTCAATTCCCACCTTGGACGACTGTCTGTGTGGAGTTTGCATGCTCTCCCTGTGTCTGCATGGGTTTCCTCCCACAATCCAAAGATGTGCAGGTAAGGAGAATTGGCCATGCTAAATTGTCCATAGTGTTAGGTGTGTTAGTAAATGTAGGATGAGTTGCTCTTTGGAGGGTTGGTGTGGACTTGTTGGGCCAAAGGGCCTGTTTCCATACTGTAGGTAATCTAATCTTATTTTGACGCTATGCCCCCTAGTTCTGGTTTCACCCACCAGTGGAAGAGAGAGCCCTCAGGGCGGAAGTGGATTGGCAATGCTAAATTGCCCATAATGTCCAGCAATGTACAGGCTAGGTGGGTTACCTATGGGATAGGGTGGAAGGGGGGTGTCTGGGTTAATGCTCTTTGGAAGGCACGGTGTGGACTCGATGGGCCGAATGGTCTGCTTCTACACTGTAGGGATTCTATGAGAGGAAAACCGGACGCAGGGGGACGAGGAGGAAAGAAAAATACAGCCAGGTGTCGTGGAGAGTCGGTGCTCTTTCTTTGGTTCTTGACAAGAACCTGAAATGTTTGTGCAAAATCTCTGCATTTCTTAAGTACAAGCCACTCCTGACTAATAAAGTCACATAACGAAAGATCTGTAAATGCTAGTGAGAGGGATGAGTGGGAGTAGTCAGTTGGAAAGGAGGATGGAGTGCGGTGGAGAAGAGGAAGAAGAAGTTGACAAATGGGAGGATAAATGGGTGACAGAAACAGTGGAGAAGAGAAACATATTGATTTGAGAACTTACTAACAGCGGTGTTCTTCAGAGGAGGGTTAGGAGGAACATATTGAAGTTGCTGAGCACATTTGAAATGACTGAAGCAGTGGATTTATTTGATAAGAATTACACGTGTTTCTACAAAGAAGATGGCATCCTGTTTGAATGAGTCCCCATGACTGTAATTGCTCACTTGTCTTTGACTGATTGAAGGGGTTCGGGGAACGGGGTGGTGGGCTGGACGGTTTGGATCTCTGCAGTTTTGTGAAAATACTGATTCATTATTGTCAGGATGGAGTCAAAACAGATAATAGGATTATCTTAGCATTTACTTGTTGCCGCATATTTGTCGGTTCACCACAAGAGACTGACGCCACTAATCAAACAGCATGTGCACATTGAGTGCTTTCCCTTCCCTCTGATCTCTTTCTTGTCAACGGTTTGAATTATTTTAGCTCCGTTTAACTGAATGAATCTGCTGTCATATATTGTGGGTCTGTTGTTAAACATTTATAGCAAAAATGAGTGCTTCAGTTCTCACTGAGATATGAATTTCTGAAATAACTGAACTTCAAATTAAGGCAGAGTTAGTTTGAAACTTTTTGCAGTTGAGTCATGAAGTCATGCAGCACAGAAACTGACCCCTCGGTCCAACTCGTCCATGTCGGTTAATTTTCCCCAAATTAAACTAGCCCCACCTGCGTGCGGTAGGCCCGTATCCATCCAAAACTTTCCTATCCATTTACCTGTCCAAATGTCTTTTAAATGATGTAACTGTACCTGCATCTACCACATCCTCTGGCAGATCATTCCAGTTATTGTTTCCCTCTGAATCTTATCGCCCTGTTAGTCTTCCCATGTCCATGTTGCTATCCAGTGTCACCAATGTGCACAGTTACCACAATCACACATTGACCAGTATGTGCCTGGGGGACATGAGGAATAATGCTCTGCTCAGTCTCAGTTCCTGCCCTGTTCCTTCCCTCACTCCCAGATTCTGGATTCGGAATAACTCATTCAGACCCTCCAGCTGATTACAGTCCTGCCCGTTGATTTTAGAAAATCTGTATCTCCCGGCGAAGATTGAATTGGAAAAATAAAGGAATTGATCTGCATCAAAAATACAACATGGTCAGCACATCCTCCTGTCCCTGAATCCTTGGAATGCCTTTTGCTTCATCTCAGCAAAGGTTGGCATCGCTCCTTGATGTTCAATGTTGTTTCCGTCACTGATTCCTCCACATCAACAAAAACTGAACTGGACCTTCATACAACAAATGTGGAAGGAAAATGATAAAAAAGAACAACTACAAGGACTGAAATGGAACTGAAATGTTTGACCAGGGATGATAGTCAGATTTGTCATTCCATGTCATGCTTGGACCTGGGTTCTGTAGGATTTGAAGGTCAGAGTTCTAAACGACCAGGTTAGAGTTGAATCTGAGTCACGGTTGGAGCAATATTAGAGGCAATTCTTCGATTGTGGCTTTTTCTGGGCTTGGCATAAAGGACACTGTGCCACCTAAAACCATTCCACTTGTTGCTGGCTTCTTGTTGTGTCCATAGCACCATGCAGGTTTCTGCAGTCTCACAAGGGAGACATTACAAAACAACTTGGATATCTAACAGCTCGAAGACATTGGATTTCTCACCTTCCTGTGTGTCTTCTTTCAAGATGCTGCTTAAACACCTCTGTTTGATCAAGCCTCAGATGATTGTTCTCCTGCAGAAGGTGTCAGTACTTATGATTGCTCTCCTGCGAAACACTTTGGGCATTGTTACTGTGATAAAGGTGCTATTAGAGTCCTAGAGATGTATAGCACAGAAACAGACCCTTCGGTCCAACCCGTCCATGCCGATCACATATCTTAACTTGATCTAGTCCCACCTGCCAGCACCTGGCCCATATCCCTCCAAACCCTTCCTATTCATATACCCATCCAAATGCCTCTTCAATGTTGCAATTGTACCAGCCTCCATCACTTCCTCTGGCAGCTCATTCCATACACATACCACCCTCTGTGTGAAAACGTTGCCCCTTCAGTCTCTTTTATATCTTTCCCCTCTCACACTAAACCTGTGCCCTCTAGTTCTGGACTCCCCGACCCCAGGGAAAAGACTTTGCCTATTTACCCTATCCATGCCCCTCATAATTTTGTAAATCTCTATAAGGTCACCCCTCAGCCTCCAACGCTCCAGGGAAAACAGCCCCAGCCTGTTCAGCCTCTCCCTATAGCTCAAATCCTCCAACCCTGGCAACATCCTTGTAAATCTTTTCTGAACCCTTTCAAGTTTCATACATCTTTCCAATAGGAAGGAGACCAGAATTGCACGCAATATTCTAACAGTGGCCTAACTGATGTCCTGTACAGCCACAACTTGACCTCCCAACTCCTGGTCTCAATACTCTGACCAAAGGCCTTCTTCACTACCCTATCTACTTGCGACTTCACTTACTTTCAAATAGTGACAAATTGCTTGAGATTTAATGTTTTAGCATAAATACAAGCTGCATTACAGCTTCCACAAAGATGGATGATTGAAGTAGAGAGTCTATGCGATACCAGAATGAATTAAATTCCTAAACAGCAGCTTGAACAGGTTGGGATCCCCATGGGTCTGAGTTTGTTCAGGTTGGCTGATGAATTCTCCTGTGCCCCTCTGAACTTCCTTGGAGCCAAAGACCCAGAATGAGGAATCTCCCTGAAGAAGGAGTCACATTGTTGAAACTTTTTCTCTTGCACCCATCAGGACAATTTGCAAGAATGTCAAATTTCAAACGAGCACAACAATTCATACTGCAACAGGAAAGGGAGCTGATTGGTCAAGGCAGCGCTGTGGAATAAAGCAGCGGGGATACTGTAGGTTCCCCAAGTTCCTGGCGAATTCCAAAAGGTGCAAGGCATGAGCATAACTCTTTTGTTTGCGGAGGATGGATCCCTGTTTATGAAGGAATGTCAGTTCTAGCAAGTGTAAATGAGCCACATCATAATCTAACTAATTGTCTTTAATTTTTTTTTAGTTTAATGACAACACATTGACTCAAGAACAGGAGAGAAATCATAGGGACTTGGGATCCACTTGGCCTTTCAAATCTGCTTCACCATTCAATCAGATCATGGCTGGTGTGGGTGTGGTTTCAAGCCCACTTTCCTGTCTGCACTTCTCCCCATACTCTTCATTGCCTTGTCTTTCAAAAATGTGTCCCTCTTAGCCTTAAGTAAATGCAAAGCTCAGGTCTGCACTGGTTTATAGAGAAGAAAGTTCCCCAGGCTAATGATGAGACCCTAGACACAGTTCATCCAATCATACTTGCTAATGTTGACATCAGAGAGGAGTTTGTAACATTGTAACATTGGAAAGGTGAAAGTGAGGACTGCAGATGCTGGAGATTAGAGTCGAGAGAGTGGTGCCGGAAAAGTGCAGCAGGTCAGGCAGCTGTAACATTGGAGATGTGAATATATCAAATAATCCAGGAAGCTGGACCGAACCTCCTGGAAGATGAGGAAACCCCAAAAGCTCCATCCTTAGCCTCCACATACAAAGCCAGTCAGACGTTCTGAACATAAACTGTTAGAACCCACTCGATCTTCCAAAATTGCAGAAGTATTCCTATGAGGAATGAAATCAGAAATAAAAGCTAAGATCGGAAAATCCGGGTGGAAGATAGAAATGGCCCGGTAATGCTCAATGTCTACAAGACCAGGAAAGTTCCAAACTGGCATCGCAAAAACATGTGCCTGCATCTGCTGGGGAGAGCTCACAAGAATTGGCGAAAGAAGCAGAGCCCAAGTTGACAAGACAGACACAGTGGTAGGAGGGGGACCCTGTATAGGACGTGAGTGCTAATGTCTTAATTACCACATTTAAAAGGCATCTGGATGGGTGTGTTAATGGGAAGGGTTGAGAGGGATATGGGCCAAGTGCTGGCAAATGGGACTAGATTAATTTAGGCAATCTGGTCAGCATGGACGGGTTGGACCAAAGAGTCTGTTCCTGTGCTGTACATCTCTGTGACTCTGAATCAGCCCAGTCTCTTCCAATGCCGCTTTTCCAAAACTTCATTTCACAGCATCTGAGGATAGATCAATTCACTGCAGAACCCCAGTGTCCTGGGAGTGAATTTAAAGGGAGATTATGAAGGAGAAACAGTGGAAAGACAATGGCAGTGGATCCAGAGGATTCACCACCCCCTGCAAGTTCCTTTCCAAGCCACTCCCCATCCTAACTTGGGAATATATCGCTGTTCCTTCAGTGTCACTGGGTCAAAATCCTGGAATTCCCTTCCAATAAGGTGCCTCCTCCCCTCCCAATTTTCATTCCCAAACAGGAAGGTACCACCTTCTGAAAGACAGTTAGAGATGGCCAGCAAATGTTAGCCCAGCCAGCAATGCCCACATCCTTTGATCCACTTAATTCCATCATTTCATTTTCTTTTGTAGTTTAATCTTACAAATGACAATTATTTTAAGGGCAGTCATTGAAAATATTTGTTGCAGGGCCAATCACAGTCAATGACCCCATGGTGAAACAGGGCAAATAATATCCTCCACTCTGTAACTAGGTATTGCAAATGGATTCTTATTCTCCTGAATTTTGCGGGTGAAAGAGAGAGCTCTGAAGGTTGGACCTTTAACATGGCTTCAATCATGTGCTCTCTGAGGTTTGAAGGGACATTATGCCTTTAAAAGCAATTCTGCGTTGCAATGTAGAGTCTGATTAATGGCATGTGACAGAGCGTCAAAGCAATGAGGACGTCCGCTAACAGTATTTTTTGTTTTCTTTTACTTTTACCACATGTGGATGTCACAAATAAATCCTCACTTTAATTTGCATATTAATTGGACAAAAACGTCAACCATCTTTCATTAAATGAAATGATCCGCCGATTTGGAGACATAAAAATGAATAGTTACTGAAAACTGACCGCACATATTAAACACAGAGGGCTCGAGTCAAGTGTTAAAGGCACAACAAACCTTTTATTTAATCTTAATAGACTGAATTTTAAAACTGTAAAGGATGTTAATATAAATCGCAACACAATATTTCCTTCGAAACGACCTAACCCTCAAAGCATTTAAAATTAAGCTTGTCAAAGGAGATGATAGTTGCAGGATGAAAATGTGCAACTAAGCATTCAAAGGCAAAGGAGCCGCAGCTTGTATATTTGTGACATGTTCCGAAAAGCAGTCAGTGTTATTCAGGCTGATGCTGAGGTTCTGTAGGTCTCAGACAGTGAAATGTACCCTAGCAAGAGCTTTACTCTTTAACATTCCATTTGCACAACTCTCCGAGAATGGTGAGTTGAGAGAACGTTTGCCAGATGTACCATGACCAGTAATTGGGATCATGTCGTTAAGACACCTTGTTGCTCCAGGAATCTATTAAAGTGGTCCCTTCACAACCTACAGATTGTTTATGTCCAGACCCCAAAGTCTCATTGTAGCCAAGGGGGAAATGTCACCAAGGATACAGAGGGACGTCACTAATGGGTGACCTTGTGGTCATGATCATGAGGGAGATGCTTTGAGCCAGTCCCATTCTGCACTGATTTGGGTTGTACCGCGTAAAGCTGATTATTAGAGACAGAGAACGGGAGGTAGGTTGGAGGACAGTCACCTCACTCTGTAGCACTGGCAGATCCACTGAGCTTTGGAATCATTTGGGCCACAGTTTCTGCTCCATCTGTCAGTGTCACAGAGTCAATTGTCAGCAGTTTATTGGGTCAGTCAGGGGCTGAGGAGACTGTCCAGCCTTTCCTCAGCACCTCTGCCCAATATTGATCCCTCCCCTCCCCCACACCAACACTGATCCCTCCCCTCCCCCACACCAACACTGA